>NC_044920.1:30557690-30558245 GCF_003576645.1 Ipomoea triloba | reverse complement strand
AAAAAAAAAAAAAAAAAAAAAAAAAAAAAAGGAGATACCATCTCACTTCCGCCGTCGGCCACTCCACCAAGACAAAGACAAAGCCTCCGCCGTCCGCGCCTGCTACCCTGCTCCGCCGTTCGCAGATTCTTTACGAAGGTATCCAGCCTACTCACAGCTCCTCTCCTTGATTTCTAGCTTGAATAGGTTGAATATTGATTTGTATCTTGAACATTGATTGTTTGACGGAGTTGAAGCCTTGATTCCCTCGAAGGCTAGGTCAATTTCTAGCCTTGAATCCTCGATTCCCTGTTTCCCTTGCACTCTAGGTTAATTTGCCTTTGTTATTTTCAGAATTCCTGTCTTTGAAGCACAAGGGTAAAATAGTCCTACAATCTCACTTTTTGTTCCCAACTGACACGAAAAAAAATATTTGGTATCACCTCATTCCGTGCAACGCACGAGCAATAATAATAATAATAATAATAATAATAATAATAATTTATAAATTAAAATATTAGAATAGAGATTAGGGTTCTCCAAAAAAAAAAAAAAAAAAAAAAAAAAAAAAAAAAA
>NC_044920.1:30535702-30557046 GCF_003576645.1 Ipomoea triloba | reverse complement strand
AAAAAAAAAAAAAAAAAAAGAAGACACCATCTCACTTGCGCCGTCAGCCACTCCACCAAGATGAAGACGAAGCCTCCGCCGTCCGCGCCTGCTACCCTGCTCCGCCGTTTGCAGATTCTTGACGAAGGTATCCAGTCTACTCACAACTCCTCTCCTTGATTTCTAGCTTGAATAAGTTGAATATTGATTTCTATCTTGAACATTGATTGTGAAGGAGTTGAAACCTTGATTCCCTTGAAGGCTAGGTCAATTTCTAGCCTTGAATCCTCGATTCCCTGTTTCCCTTGCATTCTAGGTTAATTTTCCTTTACCATTTTCAGAATTCCTGCCTTTGAAGCACAAGGGTAAAATAGTCCTACAATCTCACATTTTGTTCCTAGAAAATGAGTAACTTATTTTCCATTGGAATATAAATTCCAATGAACCAAACATGGGAAAAGAGCAATTTACATGATTTTGAAGAAACCACTTCCCTTGGAAAAGCTTTTCCGGCCAACCAAACATGCCCTGAGAGAGACTGGGAATTCGAACCCCCTCTCGTATGAAAATTTAATCTGGTCATCACTTTGCCTCTTAATTCGGCCGGCTCAATGCAAATGGAAATTAGTCTGGTATGGGCACCTTAAAGGTGTCTACTAGAATTAGAATACGCTCATGACATCTTGTGGTCTAACAAAAAATATTATGACTTTTCAGTGCAAGAATCATGTGTGCTCGATCAAAAGAGTATTAATAAATATTTTGATATTTATTGTCTGGCAAAGGTTAAGTTTACATATTTATATATTGTTGTTACACGCTATCAATGGGAAAAGAAAAAAAAATTGCGTTTCCTTGGTCAAAGGAATCGGTTTAGGTACGGCTATCTGCCGCAAACTAATTGGTGGAACATTGGCAACCTTGCGTTTTACAGGTAAGCCAAGTCGTTGGTTTTCATTGGAGTTCCGAGGTGAATGAATGAATGATAATGTTAAATAATTGTAATAAGACATTGAGTAAACTAAAATCAAGAGTAATTATAATGATCATTATAATAAATTAAGGAACTTTTGTTGAAATTCTCATTAGAAGCGATCTAATGTAAAATATTTTAGCTTCATTACTTGTCAAACATTAATGGAAATGCTTATTGGCTGGAAGCGGTGCCTTGAGAGTTGAAATGTATAAGATGGACTCTATCTAGCGACAGAATTCTACAATACTCCTATATTTTAGGAGCCTCAAGGCTCCATTGTTTTCTAATCCATTGAGGGGTCGAACACAACTCCAAAGTTATTTTTTTTATTTAATTAGGGGCATTTTTTGGAAAAATTATTTTTCCTCAAAATGTCATATGCAAAAGCTGCTAAATGCAACGTTTGCAAAAATGGCGGTTTGGAGCAATCCGTTGCCCCAAACCGCCATTTTACCAGACAATGAATTTGACGTTTAGACAACACCAAAATGGCGGATCCGTCAAAATTTTGACGAATTCGTCATTTACCAAACAAGCCCTATAAATAAATAAATAAATAAAATAGATGACATTTTATTTGTCCTGAAATTCTAAGATAAATTACCAAGCCCTATAGTGCGTTCACAACAAAAGAAACATTACATATTTTAATTGGTTGATTGTCGAATTTAACCATCAACAAATAAATATCAACATGATTTTTCTTTTAAACATTAAGATAGGTTGTGTAAGGCTGTCAAGCGTGTAAACACATCTCACGTAAAACAATTTCAAACACTTTATTCTAACACGAGTAAAATATGTACTATACTTAAATAAAAAAGGGACAAATGATACTATAAACCAAGATCTATCTTGCATTGCAAATCATGGTATAAAAATAACCTTCAAATTCTATATCTATAGTTAACACAATTTGTACCTGCTTTGTAGCTATCATATTATGTGTCAACAAAATTATAAAGTTATTTGTTTACATATATAGAAACTGTTAGCTGCAAGTACATAATTTTTGTATCAATGTTCACAATGCAATATGAATCATGGTCATAGTATAACAATTGTAGAAAACGAGTAACATTCTTATAAATAACCATCTATGTACAAAAATATCACCATCCTTTCCATTTATGTAGTAAAGACAGTGCTTTTCTGACATTGTAAAATTTTCCTATAAGATACAAACATACTGGACACAAGGGGTATCAATCACAGAGTGCACTAAATAAGTAAAATGCATAGCTGTAAACAGCAGCCTAATATCTGCAATAAAACCATATTAACAGCCCAATCATTGAGCATATCAAACCACAACAATTACTTACTAGATATGTGAATACTATTTTCTTTCAAAAAAAAAAGATATGTGAATACTATACTTTGGTACAATATCAAGAATCACATTCAAATCAGTCAATGACACCCCAGCAAAGAAATTTAGCTTCTGAAGGTCATATACATACTAGATTTGAAGCATGAACCATAAAGCTATGGACTCCATCAATGGCTATATATAGGAAACTCAGTCACTCCAAATATCAGAAACTAGAGAACTAAAAGACAGCAAAATTCGAATACCAGTGTAATCAATCCTTCACTCATCAACAAGAAAAGCAATGGGAACAAGTAGCGGTATAATACTATCCAAACAACAAGAGGACAAAAAGTCATGAGCTTCGGTACTTCAGTTCCTATTAAATGCTCGGTTACTAACCAAAACATTCAGTATGAGCCAATCAAGCTAAGACAATATCTCCAAGAATCTCTGAAATCTGAATCGCCCCACATGTCAAAACAAAACTTCTTATAACGGATAATGTCGAATGAGATTCGTTACAAAAACGACAAACTTGCTTTTTGATAAAAAGCCAACACAAATCAATGCAATCATTATGTACACAAGCTCGAGAACGATCATTATTATCAGATTATATCACATTAATTACAGGCGAAAAATCCGGACTGCAGTATGCAAAGATGTACTCGAGCTAAGAAACAACGCAAAACAAAACAAAACACGAACAAATTAATACACCACATCAAGAACACATCTTATGCAAGAACAAGAAAGTAAGAACAAACAGGCAAACGGTAATGCAATTACTATGAACCGACACTGATTTGATAAAACTTAAGATTTATGCAAATTTATGCAAAACTATGGGTAAGAGATATCATGAACAACAGACATGAGTAACATCAGAACATAAGAGCACACATTCGAATTGAATATTCCAACAGAGAATAGACTTGTTTTTCATGGAGAAGCAACCAGCCACATAGTAGAAATCAGAATCAGATAAAGCATACATCAATTCAACACACTGATCAGAACACCAAGATTATCCCATACCACCAAATATGAGGTGTAAATTAAAAATAACATGTAAATCCACTTCAAACAGCAGACTCATCACAGACAGACCATCGGATGTTCTGAACTTTTATGATCACAGTTCAGTCTTAGACTCTTAGCTCTAATTATGATCCTTTTTTCTTCTTTTTTTTCCAAGCTTTTTCCGGACCATTAAAAGAGGAAATTGTAAATTAAAAAAAAAGTAAAATTAGGTGATCAAATTGGTTACAATGATTCGGAAGCCAAGAATCACCATCATAATCGGTCAGAGACACAAAGCTGTGCAGCATTGAAGTTCATAGGCTTCAGCATCCGCGTTGTATTCCCCTGCCGGCGGCAGGTTTAGGTCGAACGGTAACGGCTTTCTGAAAGACGAAGAGGCGATATTTTCACAGTCCATATCGTCAACAACGGAAGAGGAAGAATCGCAATCGCTATGGCAATCATCTGGAACCACTGGATGGCGGCGAGAAGGCGGCGGCGGCGCCGTCTGCTGCCGAGGAGGCCTGGGCCCACTGAAGGACTCCACTGTACTACTCATGCCGCTGGAGGTTGGCCTCTGGGAGAGAATAGGATGCTCCTGCATGTACATCTGTTGATCGACGAATGAATCGTTTGCGTTTGGCCTCTGATTAAACTGAAGGTTGTGATAAGGAGGTAGATGAGAAGGAGCAGGCAAGGGGAAGTTGGTCTTGGCTTTAGGGCCACGGAGATTCCGAGCGGCGGCGTCATAGGCTCGGGCGGCAGCCTCGGCCGAGTTGAAGGTCCCGAGCCAAACACGCGTCTTCTTCCAAGGGTCTCTGATCTCAGCCGCGAATTTCCCCCACGGTCTCTTTCTCACTCCGCGGAACCTAATCTCCTTAGATCCTCCAGATCCGTTGGCTTCTCCGACGGCCGGAGATTGCTTCAACTCCGGAGCTGCTCGGCCTCGCCGCATCGTCCAAGTCAAAGCACGAGAAAATCAGATCTTTTTCTCTACGGGTAGAGAAGATCTAGTTTACTAAGAAGATGAATCAAACAAATAACGTCATGGGATAGATGACGATTATGGGAAGATCTTATCCTTTAATCTCCTCCTCCATCTCTCTCTCTCTCTCCCCCTCCCTCTCTCTACCTCAGTTTCTCTCTCTACTGTAGTACTATGTGTGGTGGTTTGGGTGAAGAATCGAGAGAGGGGGCCAGCGGGAGGGAGAGAGAGTCAGAGAGAGGATATTTTGGGTAATTAATTTTTTATTTTTCCTTTTTCTTTTTGGAATTGTGAAAACGCAATAGTATTTGTAATTCTTTACAACTTGGAAACATGCACCCACCTTATACCCATCATCAATGTGAGAGTGTAAATCGGAATACTTAGTATCTGTAGATCATAAGATCTTTGGCATACCCATCATCAACTTTTAAAATGTGCAATTAGACTCTCGAACATGTAAAATTGAGCAATGAAGTTCAAAACATGTAAATGACATGTTATTTGTAACAGACCAAGGAGAAGAGGTGAATAGGGCATAGGGTGAAAAGGGAGGAGATAAGGCACAAGGAATGGAATAGAGAAAGTGATCGAAAATGGCACCGTATGAAAGTGTCAGTTAAGAGTCGTTGCAATAAAGGGTCGGACGTCGTCATTTTGGAGTAGCAATTGAGAGCCGTTAGAAAACCTTCAGACGATGTTGTTTATGAGCTTCCCTTCCAACTGGAAATTCGGTTATGCAGCCTGAATTGTAAGAGTTTGTTTGTAGCCTGTATAAACCTTTAGAATGCAAAGGAAACAATTATGTTGAATATTAATCGAAATTTCTATTTTCTCTTCTCTCTTCTTCTCTCCTCAACCCTAATCTTCAATTTCTGCAGTTTTCTTTCATTCGCAAACTCAAGTTCATTGCAACTGGTATCAGAGCCCATGATCATTGATGAAATGAATACAGATTATTGAGTTTTTTTCCTTTGTCTACTCTAAATTTCTTATCCTTTCTTCTGCAATTCCCTTATTCTTTTGCAATTCTCTTCCTTTCTTAGGCAATAGCCCTTTCTCCCTTTTCTTTCTTTGTTTAATCTATTGGATTGTTACATTATTACATGTCATTTGTTCTGGCGACCGGCGACGACTTTCGACGTCTGGTGACGACTCACCATCTCCGACAAAGGCGACCCATATCATTTATCAAAATGTCCATAGCACCCCTGAAGTCTTTCTACTAACGATCGCTATTACTTCCTTATTAATTCAAAAAATTTATTACCCTATTTTTTTCTCTAAACGCACGTTGAATTCAAACGTACCAATCCATCTTCAACCATTCCCCCACACCTTCTAATTGTTTTCTTTATCAACCCTAGAGGTTCTGACATACCTATAATCCATTTGACCATTTCTTTAAATCACCTTGTACCTCTAGGCAATGCACACCTTTACCCCGTGTCTATTCCAAACCTTTCATAATTGCCCAGTCGCATTACTCCCTCTATACCTCTTATGCAAAGGTCACAAGTCACAACACATTTAATACACAATAAATTGTGGCGTTAATACAAGAAATTAGGTTGCATGAAAGTTGAATAATACTTGGTATATACAAATTAAACATTAATTAACTCTCACATAATTAGTCACAACTAAATGACAATAAGTATTATATTGTTAGAATATCTTAGCACTAATATAAATATATAGTAATATTTTACCTACATTTGGTGCATAACTTAACTATTTAACAAACCCAATATACTCTTATAAACTTTATTTTGCTAGCAGTTGCATATGCGTAAAAGTGTAGATAATTTTTTGACGGAGTTGATGTACAATTAAAGCTTAACCTTATAGCCTATGAATTGCAATTATATGTGGGGAGTGTTTTTATATATTTATTTATTTTGATAGTATATAAAATAATGTATTTTCGGTACTCAAATAATGTACTTTTCATAAATATAAAGTACATTTTTAATATAATAAAAATATATTATTTGATGGTATACAAAATAATATATTTTATGTATACAAATAATTTATATTTTTACAAGTATTTATAATTTCACAGGTGTATGCATCATAATCCATAAAATAAGGATCCCACAAAGAGGTTATGGGCCAAGAGTTCAAAGTTGTATACTTGTATTCATATTCAGTATGGACTGCTCTGGTAAATATTTGAATTTAATTGTACTTTTTTTTTTCCAATCATGTGTCGAGAGAGCAAAACAAAGTGGCAGACCTGGTGGCGTCACAAGCTTTAAAGTAAGATGAGGGTCTTTCAATTTGTCAAAAAGGCAACCAGAAACATTTAGAGACACCTGAGTCACTGTGTGAAGATGAATTGGGACTGCTTGGTGGTGGCAATACCATAAGGATCACTTAATGATATTGGATGTTCTCCTCCCTTTTTCCAAAAAAAAATTATTCATCGAATTATAAATTTGTATCATTTCGAAAAAAAATCAAAATAATATTCTATTAAGGGTGTGTTTTGGAATACCGAAAAATAATTTCCGAAAATCATTTTTCGAATTTCCCGTGTTTGGCCGTGCTTAGAAAACTCAGTCAACGAAAAATGATTTTCGTTGACGGGGAAAAATAACCCCATTTTGCCTGAAAATGACTTATGCAAAAAAAATTCGCAAGTCATTTTCCGCCATCGCTCTTCACAGGCCAACACTACACCCTCCCCGGCCAACACCCTACTCGGTTTCTCGCCGGAAGAGTGCTCTGATTTCCACCGGGAAACCAGAGTGTTTTTTTTGTGTGTGTTTTTGTTTCTTTTTGTGTTAATTATATTATTATAAATATTTTAATATTTAAATAAAATAATAAAAATATATAATTATACAATTCTACGCATTTTTTTTAAGAAAAAAAGAACCAAACACACAAAAACAAGTTTTCACAATACATCAAAACGCTGAAAATGAAACAATTTTCCAGAAAATAACTCATTTTTTAGAAGTCCAAACACACCCCTAAAACACACTTTAGAATTTACTCATAAATTCCATAAAAGAGTTTTTTCCACTTTTGGTCATATGACTTTAGTGTGTCCGTCAATTTAGGTACACGACTTTCATTCCTGACATAAGTAGTGCTTGACTTTGATTTTTTTGCCACTTTTAGTCATTGACTTTGATTTTTTTCCACTTGTAGTCCTTTCGGCCATGTGAGCGACAACTTTTAATCGAAATTAACAAACTATTGTGCCATCAAGGGTAAAAGTGTCTTTTGATAAAGCCCTAAATATATTTATAAATAAAATCAGAGAAAAAATAGGAAAAAAAAAGTTATTTGCTTGTTCTGCTTCGCTTTTTTAAGCGACAACTTTTAATCGGAATCAACAAATTGTTGTGCCATTAAGGGTAAAATTGTCTTTTGATAAATTCCTAAATAAATTAAACGTTATTTACCCTTAATGGCACAACAATTTGTTGATTTCGATTAAAAATTGTTGATCTCATGGCCGAAAGGACTAAAAGTGGAAAAAAAAAAATCAAAGTCAAAGACTAAAAGTGGCAAAAAAATCAAAGTCAAGCACTACTTATGTCAAAAATAAAAGTCGTGTACCTAAATTGACGGAGACACTAAAGTCATAGGACCAAAAGTGGAAAAAACTCTTTCATACAATATAAAGTAGCATAGACTTGGGTAGACCGAGGAATAGTAAACGTGTATCATAGAAATACCGTCGTCACGTACAACAACGCTGAACCCTCCTAAGTCTAGTCGAATCGGAAGAAACCGGCAAAGTCTCACCGTCGTCGAGAAAGATAAAGTAGCGAGAAGTGTGGAAGGAATGTCGACGGTCACAAACTCCGGTTTCCCTAGCCAGGAGGAGGACAAGAAGCCCCTCGATCAGTCCCAGTCCGGCGTGCACATCAACCTCAAAGTCAAGGGCCAGGTCTTCGCTTATCTTCCTCATTTTATTTTTTGTTTATTTTTCTTCAATCTCTTCTCTGAAGTTTGCTTTTTAGTGTGTTCTCTGATTGGGAATTTCTCTGCGTTTGTTTGTTTGTTTCGACGTTGATTTTCAATACGATTGCTCCATGATTGATTGCTTAAGATGTTAGACAGGGCAGGGCAAAATTATATTAGTAAAAGATATTTTCAGGATTAAACTCGATGCATCTGCTGCCTTCTTATATCATTGAAGCTGGTTTGAAGTTCTTATTCATCTGTTAGATTGCTTTCTCCCTTGACAAGGTCATTTATGTATTAGTTTCTTAGCATTGATTAAATTTCCTTTGTGGTTTCTGCGCTAGACATTTGTTCTCATGGAGCATATCATCAAGGATATCTGTTAAAAGTGGTAAACAAAGTGTGTAAAGATGTCAAACATTTGCAGGATGGAAACGAAGTGTTTTTCAGGATCAAGAGAAGTACGCAGCTGAAGAAGCTGATGAATGCTTACTGTGACAGACAATCTGTGGATTTCAACTCTATTGCATTCTTGTTTGATGGTCGCCGTCTTAGAGGCGAGCAGACTCCTGATGAGGTATGCTAGCTAGCTATTTCTCCCAAGTATATACCATACTTACACAAATATGATTTTGCCAATTTATGGGAAGGCTTTCTTCTCTAAACACCAGAATATATGAATCAATGTCCAATTCTTCTCTTGCAGCTGGAGATGGAGGATGGGGATGAAATTGATGCAATGTTGCACCAGACCGGAGGTGTTGTTGCATAACAATAACCAGAGAGAGAGACAGAGTTTGAGATGCCTTAGTTGAATTCAGTTTTTGGCAAGCCTTCATTGCCAAGAAGGGATTGTAATTAAGGCTGTAATGATACTAATAAATCTGCTTCAGCAGTTAACTAATGTTATGATGGTCAGATGTTTTATGCTACTTTTTGTTTGAAATGATGTTTTATGCTACTTGTTTCTCTTTTAATACATGCTTTCCTTTGAATTCTCATGGCTGTTATTTACAGTTTGTATCAGCTAGCTGAGTATTTCAGCTTTCCCTCTTTAGTTTGCCCTGAGACTTCTGGATATGAGAAAGCCCAAGGGCTTGTATTTTACTTGAAACCTGAAAGCTGGTAAAAAGATGAGCTTAGAAGCTTTGGTAGGTTGCCATGGTTAAACAAGCTTTTGCCATCTACAAGGTGATGTTGTAATTTTTTGCAGGGAGATCCTAAACTACTTTCCTCTGGCTTACTGCTTTTAGTAGGTGAATTCCAGGAATAAGAAAATCCCAAATCTGCAAATTTGCCTTGCCACCTTGAACAAGTATACTTGTTTCATTCATTTATTGATGATTTGTGGTTTTACAGATGTGAAAAAGAGTATATTACTCCTATACATACACTGATACACATGTTCAGTTCCTTTTCAGGGCACGTTTTCTGGAGGAATCGGATCCCCAGACTTGTGGAACTTACCTCTGCCCGGCGGCGCGTCCTTGTAACTCTCCTTCACAGATCCAAGATCAGATTCTTTCTCCGCCGCCTCTCCTGCGCCGTCTTCCGCCTTCTCCAAAGTCTGGCTGGCGAATCCCTGGCGTTTCTTCTCTTCCGCAGCTCTTCTGAACTCATCTTCTGTTGAAGGCGCTCTCTCTTCCACGCCCTGGTTTCCCGCATACCTCTGCCACATGATAAAACTGTAAGCTTTAAACATGGCTGCAGTAGCCTAGCGCGGGCGTCGAGTTATAAAAACAAAAAAATAAAAAAATTAACAAGACCGACTCGTCTAGGTTAACTTCGCTAATTCTATTGAGTTGGACGAGTTAACTCAACTAAATTGGTTGCTAATTCGGCTTAGTCGACTTAGTTAGGCGCGAGCTTAGGCAGTAGTCAACGGTCGCTTAGGGAACAATTCGCCATGACCTAGGTGCTCTAATCGCCTAGACTAACAATTCGCTGGACCTAAGTGTTCTGACCTCCTAGGCTAGCAATTCGCCTGGACCTAGGAGCTAGGCGGGCAATTTTTGTAATAGTGGCTTTAAATAGATAGAAGAAAGAGATGGTGAAGCAGAGATTGACCTTTACAGAGACTGGGAATTGAGCGGTTAGTCGCTTAATCATGGACGCCCGTGAGGAGTTGTAGAGATGCAGAAGGTGGCCGCCGCTGCCCATTGTTGTGCACTTCTTGATCTTCCACTGCGGTGTTTTAGATCAAGAAACGATGGCTTTGTGAGGAAGAAAAGGAAACAACTCATGGCGGCGGTGTACAGCTAACTATATTTTCTGCGGAAACGTGGCGCACTGTTGAGTGCTGCCTCATTGCCCCCCATGCACGTACATACATGGGCTACCACCATTGCCTTAATGACTTAGGTTCGTGCGATAACATATTATTTTGAAAGGTCTCACTTGGTGGGACTGTCTCCAAATACCTGAAACGGGTCAGATTTATCAATCTTTAATTAACAGGTCAGATTTTTGTTCTCATTATTTAAAAATTTAATTCGTCTCTTGTGACCCGTGAGGCCATATCTCACAAATTTTTGCCTTACTGTTGTTAATATGAAACTTATTCAAATTCATTCGCGTTACAACCACTTATTTAGACATACCTACACATACAAAAATTATTTACTCAATTCCGCTTACTAATTTACCCAAACAGATTCTTTCAAAAAAATAAAAATTACCCAAACGATTGGTTAAAAATGGTTGAATCCAAACATACAACATCTCACGAGTCACGACTCACATTGTAAAATTTGAATGTGAAATTCTTTATCTGATAAATTACATTAACAAAGACCGGAAAAAATGATAAAGACGAAAACGAAAACAATGTAAGAGATGACCGGCGGCGGGAAAGTAGGCTTGTGACGCCTCCGACCGAAATTACCCTCTCCGGCGAGTGGCCGTCCTCGTCAACTCAACGGATTAAACGACCTTCACCTTGTGGATAAAGCAAACAACGTAACTTTCAGCTTCTCATTTCAACCTTGATCTACCGTACCCGCCCAATTCCTTTCTTTCTTTCTTTCCCGAATATATATATCAACAATGAACGAGGTGATTACGGCGGGAGATGCGTCGTCAACCCTACGATCCTACTCCGTGCAACCGCCCGTTACGCTCTCTAACCTCACCCTCGTCACCGCTCTCCTCTCCTGCGCTCTCGCCCAGTTTCTCAAGTTTTTTACCGCCTGGCAAGCCCTTAATTTCCGCCTTATCTCTTTAATTCGCCTCTAACCTTCAATTCACCATTGCATTGCCTTGTAATTAGTGTTTAGTTGCAAGGAACAAACCTTGCTGAATCGTGTTAATGCTATTATAAGCATTTTTCCTTTCTTCTTTCTTGTTTGACCTTTGAATGTGTGCAGGTTTAAGGAGAAGAGATGGGATTCTGGAAAGATGCTTAGCTCAGGCGGAATGCCATCTTCACATTCAGCAACGGTTAGTGCTCTTGCAGCGGTAATTGGATTTCAAGATGGAGCTGGTGGATCAGCATTTGCTATTGCAGTGGTTTTGGCATGTATTGTATGTGCTTTCTAAACTATATTTTGATTATTTTCTTCCTTCTATGCTTCCTAGCTTGCATCTTTTTAATTTGCTCCTCAATTGTAGTAAATTTTTACAATTGTTTTTATTGCTAAGTACAACATCAATGATTCCTTGCCTCTATTGCATACATTCAAATTATACATCAACCCTGCCTTTAGATAGCATATTGGTCAATTTTTAACCTCTTTTTTTGATGTACCACGCATGAAAACTTTGATCCAATTTGTTGAATTCCAATAGTATTCTTTTGTTACAGGTAATGTATGATGCTACTGGTGTTAGGCATCATGCTGGTAGGCAAGCAGAAGTAATTTCTCAAGCTTCATTCTTCTATTTAATGTGTTCCATCATATTCTGTATGTGTTGATTAAACTATAAAAACAAGATTTGAGAAGGTTTGTTGAGGGCCTAAGTTGTTTTCTGGATTTCGTTCTCTTCCCTAGCTTGCAAGTGTAGTGTGTCCTTGTACAGCTCTCTTTCGAAATTACCACTCTGGAAAAAGAACTCTGGTTAAATGTTATGAATGCATGACAAACTTTTATGTTCTTTTGCAGTTGTTAAATCAAATTGTATGTGAATTGCCGCCTGAACATCCTGTGTCTAGCATTAGACCTCTGAGAGATTCCCTTGGTCACACACCTATTCAGGTATGATTAATAATGTTAATATCCTTTTATCAATCTTTCTTTCCTTTGAAAATTTATTAAGCTTTAGTCAGTGTCATCCTAACCCTCTGCATATTTCCCATTTCTCAACTCTTAAGTTCTTAAAAGGACACTATAAAATGGTCGTTTCTAAAATGGTGCACTAATATTTTGCTATCTGAATGATTCATTGGAATTCTATGCGAAGTTGATTCACAATGTAAATGCTTTGACAGACAATATGAGTTGTATTACATGTACTCTCATTTTACTCCTTATTTCCTAACGTGTTAGATTGATCATTGGTTCTAAGAAGCGACCCACTTTTTTTTTTCTTTTTCATTCAATCAAAGTAGTCTGTGTGGACACTTGGCATTTTCCACAAAATACAGTGATACACAAGTTCTTTATTAGTACAAATGCTGTAGTCATCTTTATGTTTGATAACTCATGTTTTTCGATTTCCTAAACCCAATGAACCCGCCCTCAAACCCATGATAGTCATCTCTATGTTGGTCCAGGTTCTTGCTGGTGCTTTGCTGGGATGTGTAGTTGCATATCTAATGAAATGGTCAACCTAGGATGCAGAATCAGCATTCATTCATTCCTTTGCAAATACTCCAGTATCATAGCGAGAAGCCGTGAAGTTCAAGCTCATTTCCCAGGTGAAGTGTATTATAATTTCATAGAAGAAGAGTCTCGAGCAATTTGGGCTTCTGATAACTGTACAAATTATAATTCTTGTGATATTAGGTAGTTTCTTCCTGCTTTGGGCAAATTATACCATGGACCAGCAAGGTAGACTCTGATCCATAGTTGACAGTTTTTGTATCTGTAGCTATCATATTATGTTTTAGCAATTATTCTGTATCTGTAGTTGACACATTCGGTACATGTAACTATCATATTATGTGTCAGCAATTATTAAGTTACTCTGTATTTGTTTACATGTACAGAAACTGTGAACTGAAAGTATAAAATTTTTGTATCAAATTCACAATGTAATATAATCCCACAATGTAATATAATCCCAGTCGATGGTATAACAATTTTCCTCCTTTGGGAAGGTAGCTCAGTTGTAACTTTCAACAACTTATATGCATTAGGAAATTTTATAATTTAAGCATCAAAGATCGCACTAAGCGGATTAAATCTTCATTGAATTTCATATAACAATTCTTTTAAGATCGTGCCAATGATAATTTCAGCTTTGAAAATGCTTATAAAAGCACCCAACGTAAACTTTGACTACTTAATATGCTAACGATTGTTCGTTAAAACAGAAAATGTGTTTTACTATGAAAGACTCTTACATAATTAAATAAAGGTGAGTGAGCATCAGAACATGATGATGGTAAGATTCATCCTATTTACTTGAGTTCTAAGGGAGAATACAAAAAGAAAAATTCAACACGAGGTATATAACAGACTGACAACCACATCGACTATCAACTTCGTATGGCTAATCTACGGGGAAGGGTAAGCTCGTGTATGGCTAATCTACAAGGACGGGGAACACAAGCAGCACATAACAACAGGATCATCAGACTACTAATTACAGTATCCGACATTTTTCCACACTGCCACCATGTAGGTTAGGTCACTGCACATTCCACACTTGGCTATCCAATTCCATCATCAAGCGAAAGCAACAAAAGAATGAATATTGTATTGACTCAACGGGTTTTCTGGAATCAAGTCACTTCACAATCACAGATGAATAAACATAAGTTTCCAAGTAACAGTTTGAATAGCAAAGAGATATAGCTAAGTAGAAGTGCCAGTTAGAGACATACCATGAGGTAGAATCTTGTCAATTTAGTTCACCATCATATGATCAAATCCTCCCCCTTGTAGGGGAACTCTTGGAATTTGCACGTTGTGAAGTAACTGCTGTAGCCACCTCCGGGTAGTTGGGTCCTCCTGACACAATAGAATAGAATAAAAATGTTAATCAAAAAGGAAAACGGAAATCAGGGATGTAGTAGACTAGGATCCCTAATAAAATTATCTACTACTAAAACTGCAAACTATACATACTCGAAGACAGCTACTGAAGGCAGTGGCATCCCTAAGCAGATCTGGTAGACAACTTCTAAGTGCATCACAAGCTCTGCAGTGACAAAATAAATATGGACTTCATTAGTAAACAATAGAAAAAGGGAAAGGATTAAGGCCAGGAAATTTGAAAAGTTGAGGCAATAGAGGACCAGCCTTGGATTATCAGACAATCGAAGGTAGCAACGAATTATATGCTTCAGCAATCTAGATGAAGGCTGCTCAGCAAGTGCAGTCACCATATTTCCCAGCACCCGGCCTACGGCAAAGAACCGCTCCGCTGTGGTACATATATAATCCAGGCCCATATCATCTAGAAGGATCTTTTGCACAATGAATGTCGCAACCTATTAGCACGAGTCCTTTAGTCAGATAACATATTCATGATGCACTAGTACATATTCATATTATTATTAGAAAACTGTCCATGGAAAGTGAAAATATAAAAACTTAAAATCGTGAATTCTTGAAAGGGTAATATGCTACATTTTTCATTGAGGCGGGTGTTGAATAAGATACCATACATTACATTAGCCACATAACGGAAAGTCCAAAAATGAAAGGAATGTACTTGGCTCATTTCGTTTGTGCATGCAAGTCAAAGAGAAATTACTTAACTGTTTTTGACAGTTCACTCCCCATCTCCATTGTGCGCAGGCACAGGGGAATTATTTCCGTGGACAGGAGAAAATTGATAACATCACTGTCATCCACCTGGAAAGATCCAAGCAAAAAGATTATATCCTTATTTTGAAAATAATTTTGACCATGAGTTATTTCTCAAATAAAATGGGTATTATATTTTTAAATTTTTCAACTATTATTATTATTATTTTATAAAGTGTAATGACAGACTATGTTTAGTATACTTTTCAAGCTAAAAAAGGATATACCATCACAATATTGACATTTAAGTATTTAAATCATTAAAAGTTTGAATTAAATATAAAAAAATATATATTAATCTTATTAAGTATATTTACTATGTTTCAAGTGTAAACCGATGCATTATATTCCACCAATATTTTTTCAGAACTATGAATAATATAACAGTTTTAATGCATAAGTTTATTGACTACTAGATCACTGGTCAATATATCCAACTTGTTTTATCATGTAGCCAACCCTCTATTACATATTTTCCTATATTTTTGTCTTCCTGTGTACCACACAGCATTTGCTCATATGTGTGTGTGTGTGTGTGTGTGTATACATATGTACACATGCACTTTTCCCCATCATGATGTACAATGAATACATAGACAATAGCATGCCAGAGAGGAGAGTCTTGCACAAGATACGGAAACAATTACCTTCACAAGGGCACCAATGACACCTAAGCTAGTAAGCCTAAGATATTCGAAAGGTCTTGATTTGCTTGTTGTATTAAGAAAAGGATACAAATAGAGAGGAATATGGGCTGCAAAACAGGGGAGACCATTAAACAGCTCAAATAAATTTCATGAGAAATTTAAAGCAGCACTCCAATGTGATATCTTGGCAACCGAACAATGGCCCTCTTATACATTCATAAAGATAAATAAATACTAAAGTAAAACAGTAATTTATGGTCCATCTTTTTGTCTGAACTATGTTCAAATATAGATCAAATTTCAGTCATCATATGCTATAGATAAAACAAGTTAACCTAGGTAAACGCAAAAAGTTTCAACTGAAGTTGGGTTGTATCTTGTATGCTCCACGATTCTCCTCACATACTCATACACTCAAAAGTCAACAAGAACCATGAAACCAAGAAATCCTCTACCAGTTCAGAAAAGAAAAATTTTTACCATTAAGAAATAGCATTCTGGTGTCTGGGTGAGAGGCCACACACTGCAAAAGATAATAGGATGGCTGGTTAAATTCAGACATAAAAAGGATCAAAACAATTATTCTAGAATAGGGTATAATGTGTGCAAACTCCACAATCCCACATTTTCCCACTATGTAACTACTATTCAGACAACATTCCTGGGAAATTTTATACCTGAAGAAGAGCAAGTGCATTACAAACTCTATTTGATTGTGCTGGAGTCAGGTTTGGTGGTGACAAAACAGGGTAGATGGAGACAATTTCCTGCAAGATTGTTCAGATAGAAGCATAAAGCAAAATATAAATAATTAAGGCATCCATAGGCACTCAAGAATTCTAGAATCAACTAAGAAATCCTTAGAGAATACCTGCAACAGTGCGGCAATAGTACCAAACGAATTCCATAGTAATGGGGCCAGATCTTGAAATAATTCTCTCTTCTGTAAAGATTAAATTTGAGAAAAAAAATTGGGGAAAGAAATGCCTGTTAGGTGAAACAAATTATTATCGATAAAACAAAATTATGTTATTACTAGCTTACTTAATACTCTTACAAGTTACAATGTATAAAATTAAAAAAAGCAATTACTGTTGCTACCACAGCACATAAACTTTTGAGACAATAGACTGCCAAAAAAGAAAATATTTTAATCTCAAATAAACTCCTATATTTCAGAAGAATGCCATGCTAATATGCCCATACTTAGTTGCTTAAAAATTTGTCAACAAACATTAGAACTTTATCAAGTTGCAAAGCATAGAAATTAACCCTTCGAATTCTGAAGGAAGAAGTTTCCAGAACTAAAGAAACCATATCAACTGACAAAATCTTATCTGAAATCTCCCGAGTTAATATGCCTATACTTTGCTTAAAAAATTGATTACTGAAAATTAAAAGTTTAAAACTTTACTAGGTTAGAAGGTTAGAAGATCAACTTTGGGAGTAAGAAAAACAAGGGTTTCTTAAACAAAGAAAAGATACAGTTATCAAAGAAAAAAACTCAATTAGTTACAGAAACAAGTAATGAGCTCATGGCAATCCAATATATACTAACTGTCATCTGCCGATTTTAATGTGAAATCAGTAAATCGTGCAAAAATTAACATTTCTACGACAGCACCACTGAAATTCTATTGCCAGGTGGTTTAATATTTCTTTCTACGGACCTTGGAGAGTTCAAGAAGAGCGTTTTCACGGAGATCAGGATTGCTAAGATCGAGCACAAGCTGCTCAGCGGATTGCATTTTACGGTCTTTGTTGGGCTGAGGACCGACTGCTGCGGATGAGGAGGCAGAGGCAGGACCTCCACCGAAGGCTGCGGCGTTAATCGAGAGACCCTGAGGGAGATTAGCCATCTACCACAGCACCACTGAAATTCTTCTACCAATTTCACTTCTCTTTTGATAAGAAAACCCTGAGGATAACTGATTCTTCTAGCAATTCCACTCCAATAACTATTAGGTTTTCTTCTGCTTGATTTTCTATTTTGGGCACAACAACTGATTGGGGAAACAAACCCAAAAACGGTGATAAAAACGGTGACTCTTTTTTTTTTTTTTTTTCCCATGTACTGTAGTTACACGTGTCCTCACTTGGCATCATTCTTGATAAATTAATAAACTTTTAATGTAATTGGAATAAAGTTACAAACTTTATAATCTAATGATATTATAACCAAAATTTTAAACTATCGATCAATATTGATATCACAAAATAAAATATTTTTTTAAATTATTATTTTAATTTGTGTTAATATAATTAATATCTTATTTTCAAGATCCCGATAAGTTTAATGTATAAAGATTAATGATATTGATTTTGGGATTTAGGAAACTACTCTAATTATAGGAACACAAGAGGAGAATTAGTTGTCTTAATGATTTTAATAAATGAAATTCATTATGGAGAGCTTTGAGGGGAATTCTCTTTACTACTACTAATCTTATAAAGAGAAGGGTGGATGTGAGCCCTTTGCACTCTAATTTTGTGTGATTACTCTCCAACATGTATGGCATGAATCTTCCCTTCCAATTTTGTGTTATAGGGGCACCTTTCCTACTTGGTTTGACAATGCAATGAGTGTGTTGGATGAAAATGTTGTGGTAGAAATTGCAGCTGTCATGTACCATATTTGAAGTGCAATTGTCTTTGGGATTTGTTAAGTGAATTAGGGTGCAAGGGCAAATGGGCAATACACCAATACTCCATAGTACCATACAATGATAATTTTATGATTACATAATATGATGTTGGCAATCCAAATATATTATCATCACAATTAATTAAAAAAATAAAAATTGCTTTACAGTTTACACCCATTGATGTAAATATGTAATTACACTGCCGAATGCATATTGTGGATTTGGTATTGAAAATTTCTAGACATTTACGCAGTGCCCTTTTGACATCATAAAATTTTCAAGGATGAGTGGAGATTACAGGCTCTAGACACAGAATTTTCTGCATTTATTCTCACCTTCAAAGCTGTTGATGAAGGATCAAGGAACAGCCTGAACAAATGGCGTAGGCTCGCCTTTCTTCTGAATGGTATGCAGCACGTCGACTCATTAACCGACATTAAGCGTTTTGGCTGATCAGCCTCAGAATCCATGGCTACACTCTCAGAATTCGTGTCAACTTGTAAACCTGTTAGCAATAAGAGGGATTACAAGCTTGCCCGGGATCCCTTGGATGGGCTCATTTTCAAGAAACTGAAAAAGCCTCATGCATCTCAAGAAAAATACTGACCTGAGCGCTTCTACTTGGTAGAGGCACTTCCAAGCAGAATCTCATTCCGTCAACTCTGGAAAGAGGATTGTGATGAGAACCATGAACAGAAACCGAACATGATGTCAAGAAAATTTTAACTGCAGAACAAAGCATAAAAGAGTAATATGCCCTTTACCTACGATTGCAGGTTCTTTGGACATACTGCTCATCGCCAATCAATCCTCGCCCACCATACTTGTTTTCATCAGTGTTCAAGATGACCTATTTATGTATGAGTAGAGATAGTAAATACCTATAATGAATTCATTCATTGATCATATATATACACAAGCCTTGGTTGTACAACATGCTATTCTTCTCCATAAAGGGGCTTCAGTTAGTGTTTTCAGGATTCAAATATAACTCCAATGGGAAAATAGAGAACATGGAAATGTTTCTTAAAATCGTATTTCAATTTATGTATGCAGACATCATACACATCCAAGATAACCAAGTAAAGCTTACCCTCGATGGCCCTCTAGGAAAATACACCGAGAGGAGCACAGCTGAACAAAAAAACACAAAAGCTAATAATTAAAGAAAAGAAAAGGAAGAAATACCACTTACTTTATACTCTCCGGCTTCTTCTACGCCTATGCTGTATCTTTCATATGAATCCTTAGGATGGAAATTGAACACAAACAGAAAAGGACCCCTTAAGTAAGATATCACCTGTTCCATTATACAGAAGTCAAGGGCTACTTTAGTTACAGATATCATTTACCGTCTCCAATTTTCAACTTTCATAGGAAATTTTGAAAATGCAACCATTAATTTCAAATTTGTAATAATTTTGCGATTTAGAAAACAAGGAAAAATGTTCAAATTAGACTATTCCTTCATATAATAATCCATAGCATTTGATTAGCAGAAGATATAGACAACCATACCATCATTGTGTCATTGACATGGTGGATGTTAGGAAGGCCTCTTGAAAGCACTCTTTCATTTTTATCCAAGTGCATCATATCCTAGAACAAAAAAGAAGTGTTTAGAATGGAAGCAGAAGCTGTCAATTTCTAACGGAAAATGTGAAAGAGTAGGTGCAGTGCACAAGGCTTTCAAATTTTGTGGTGCAGTGTTTAGAATTAAATTGTAGAAGTTAATTGATGTTTGGTCAATCACCTTATCAAAGGAAAACAACTGGTTATGGACTTCATCTGCTAACAGATCCCAGCGACGGTTTGCTAGTGAAAATGAGTAATTGTTGCTTGGCATTGGAAACTCGACCCTCTGGCTCAAGGAAAAAAAAATCTTATTCATATGTATATAGGGTGTTACCAATCTACATGAATAAAATATCATAAGCACAATAAGAAACTGTAACTAACCTGAGGGTGTCCAAATTCATTGCCCATGAAATTTAAATAAGCCGGACCACCAATTGTGAAAGTTATTAACCTGATCATCTTATGCAAGATAATAAATAATTGATTAATATATTTACAAATGCCAAAAAAACATTGAAAATTGAATTTAAGACAGAAATAGGAAACTGATCAGTCACATTGCACGTATTATTAATGCCTCCAAGTTTATTTGAGAAGTTGTTAACTTTTAAACAAGATTTCAAAGACATAATCAACAAATTAGGCATATTTCGCTAGTTTTTATTCTAGCAGAAAGTAGGTTCCATTGCCCCATTTACTTGCTTATAAATATATAATGGGGTGTAAGGTTGTCCTAGATGAAATTTAATCAACTTAAGCGTTTGATATATTTCAGATGATTTTGTGTCTTCTACAACTCTTCCTGTCTTCAATATTTGTTTTCAGAGGAAAAGCAAAATCAGATACAACTATACAAGGGTTAAGCACCAACCATATGTAATGAGCAGCCTCTAAGTAATGATTCTTGTGAGACAGAAGAGTCCTTAACAGATTCACCTAATAATATTTCTGCAAAAGAGTGTCCTCCAGATATGGACTGGCCGCAAGAAAACAACAATGAGATTTTAACTTAAACATGATAGATGGTAGATTGAGAGAGATGCGTTAACAAAATATTTACCAAAAATAAGAAAATGACAGAAAAGAAAGACAAAGACTTGATACTTGAAGATAAAACTAATAAAGGATAGCAAACAACCTGGTTGTGGTTTTCAGCATACAAAAGCATCTTATCAGCATTTTGTTTATTGCCCACGAGTGTGCTAACAATCTGAGAATTAATAGTTTAATTAGTGAAAAAAAAATACAAAGAATAAACTTATAAACTCACAATTCTTGAGTCAAAAATTAAGATAACAAATCTCACAAAAAAAAAAAAAAAAAAAAAAAAAAAAAAAAAAAAAAAAAAAATC
>NC_044920.1:30504922-30535223 GCF_003576645.1 Ipomoea triloba | reverse complement strand
AAAAAAAAAAAAAAAAAAAAAAAAAAAAAAAAAAAAAAAAAAAAAAAAAAAAAAAAAAAAAAAACCCAACCAACCTCACTCATTTTCCATTGATGATCAGGCTTTTTCTCAAATAGTGATAACCACATCTCTGTGGCAGAAAGGTTAACAAAATAATCAAACCCCAGTCCACCTTGAGAAGTTGGTTCACATAGTCCTGGATAAAGTGTTGCCTGAGCAAGTAAAGTCATCATAATGAGTAAGATTAAACCACACCAAAAAGAGTGCGGGAGGGGGGTGGGTGGGGGGTGGCACTTTTGGACCCCCAATTGTGGGTAAATTAGTCAATTCAATCCCTCAATTATATGTGGCACCAGCTTTGGTCCATAAATTGTCAGCGTTGTAGCAAAATTAGTCCTCACGGTGAAAAAAACATTAATTTTGACGGTTAAATATTCAAAAACATTAATTTTGACGGTTAAACATTAATCTCAACCCAGAAAAGATAGATTAAGACATTAAGTATTCACAGAAAGGCTAAAGATTACTTACATCCTCTGCTATTGTGATTATACTTGGATGAAGTGCATGCAAGATCTCATTAGCCAATATGAGGTACAACAAGGCATCCTTGTCTACATATTGGTTACAGTACCTGCATAAATAATTAACCACCCCGGAAAAGGGGGAAAAGATATAAGTTGAAACAAAGGAAAAAGTAAAACAGTACAAGGTTTTAAAATTTTGAAAGTGTTCTGGTTTAGTTTTTGGTTCCATCAATTCATCAAATGGAAAAAGTTAACAATTTGAATTTGGATTAAGTCTTATATACACTGAATAAATTTTTAAGCAGTGTCCTTTATGAAAAAGGTTTGGCATGACTTTAGATTTAAACAAGGAATTCATTTAGGAAAACATTTTACTTGTATGAACTGCAGTTACATAACAAAAGTCTGAGAGTAGCATTTTTGGTTGATTTTGGAAGTCTTACTCCTCTAGGTCACCAGTAAATGATGCAAATCCATTGTGTGTATACAACATTGATGGAAGTGAATGAAAATGGAAACCATCAACATGATACTCCTCCACCCACCTGCAAAACATCATTACATTATTTCCACAAGCAATCAAGCATCAAACAGCACCCAAAGCACAAATATTTACCAATTCAAATTTGAAAGAAGGAAGTGCAGAACATCATGATCTCCATATTTGAACATTCTCGTACCCCAAAATTTATGATGCCCTCGTTTACCTATTAATCCAGGAGGAAAAAAATGAACTTAGCATCCAAAAATACTGGGCAATCTTATAAAGCAACTGAAGTGTATACCAGTATGGAAAAAGCAGTCATTTGTTCCATCAAACCGTGATAATCCAACCATTTCATCTGCTGCTGCATAGGAATGGACAATGTCCAAGAAAACCAGCAGTCCTAATCCTATTAAAAGCATAGCAATAAGAAACAAACCCATATAATAAGAAATATGAAAAAGAAACTAAAAGAGCAAGTGTTTGGTCACTATGTTATCATTAAATAGCTTTTGCAATACGACCTAATACTCTGTGTTTCATTGTCATCCTGAGAGGGCATAACAGTGAGGTAAAGTTTAATGTGAGTATTTAGAAGAGCTCAAAGCAGAATATGAGCTCTACTAGCTAAATTTTGGTTTCTCTTATCTGTATCTTTTTCCTGACACACACTTAGATGATGGGTCCAATCTAGGAAGTTAAGTGCTGAAAACATATTCAATAACTCATAACTGTCTACTGGTCATACTCCAGTACAGATGTTTCAAGAGGCCCAAGTGGAAAGGAGATAACCAACCGGTGAGCAAATAAATAAAGATATATTTAAGATGAATTCTCCATGACATACAGACCCTACCATCAATCAAGTGATCAACTATGCATTTCCAATGAGATGACTTGGAAGATAGGAGCCAAACAAGCAATAATGATTTAAATGCAATTTTTTTTACCAATGGAATAATTTCCATGCATCATAACAAATTCAGGAAGACAGTTCATCTTGCTATGAGCCACACTATCATACCAGACATGTCAATCTTTAGATGATCCATTAGGGAATCAAACTATCAAAGCTATGTAATTGGCAACAGAAACAAGAAATAATTGTTTAGCAGTTCAAGTCTTACCATGTGCTTCATCAACCAAGTGTTTGAAATCCTCTGGAGTGCCAAAACGGCTACTAACAGCAAAAAAATTTGTCACCTGCTCATTATGATAAAGGTGAAATAATAAAATTAGACACCATACCCGGTGTCACTTCCTAATGATTTATCAGGAGAAAAAATAATAATACTCCAAATTCAGAAACCATGTAGAATAAAAGGGGTGAGGTCCGAGGAGTGACATACTCTATATCCAACAGTAAAATAATCTTTGTGCTCAACTACTCCAATGAACTGAATTGCATTGTATCCAGCTTCTTTTACATGTGGAAGGACCTAGAATTACAACCAAAAAATTACTTCGGCATCTGCTCACTTCATCAAGAAGTTAGAGAAAGACAAAGTTATATTGCACACTTGATAAAATAAAATACATTGTAAAGAAGGGGTGGATGATGTGGGGGTGGGGGTGGGGGTGGGGGGGGGGACCTGTTATTAAGATGGAGAATAGTAGAATACTTCTGCCAGGAAAAAAGTATCATTTTTTTTTCCTGGTAAATGAACTTTTTGTTGAATGAAAATGAATCTGAAGTTTCTAAAGTTGAAATAAAGAGCTAAATTTATTGAGCAGGTTAAACAAATACGGAGTAGTTAATAAAAATCTAGATAAATTTCCCAGAGAAAACACTGCAAAATTACAAGTGTCACCTTGTTGATGAAATCACTGAACGATGAAATTTTTTGTTCCTGACCAGCTATCCCAACATGACATTCATAAATACGCAAAGATTTTGGTTTGGGTGGAAGCTTATGTTTCCACTTGTATTCAGACTCAGGAGGCGGTTCCCAATGGACAGCAAAAGCCTGGTTCCCAACTGCATCTGCATATCAAAGATTATTGCTGTTAACTGAAGCTTCAGAATTGAATTGATAGGAACAAAAAGGGGCACAAACGTCCACTAAAACCAAAAACAATCTAAAATGTGTAATATGCAAGTAACAACAGGTAGAAATATGTTACCTACAGCCACATAAGTAGCCCAGGCAGGAACCCGTTCCAAAGGCCCATCTGGAGTGTTAAAGTACACCCTATATTTGCTTCCATGTGGTATTCCAGGAGTATATTTCTTCAACCATGCTTTCCTTCCTTTCCGACTCTCCAGCCAATAAGCAATAGGAGGACTCTTTGCACGAAATTTTTCTCGACTTACTGGATCACTCACAATATTGAAAATATCATACTCTTTTTTTCCACTGTCAATTACATCAAGAGGTGGTAAATTGCTGGGAGGATCATTCTTATGTTGCTCTTGCCAAGCTTTATATCTTTTCTCTGGATCAGGATCAGGTCTAATTTCCTCAAGTTCTTCTTCTGTTTGAGGTCCATTTGGCCCAAATATTTGCTCAAACAACTTAGCTGCAATCTCAAGACGTGATTTACTGTAGTGGTCTTCACCGGGTTCCCAATATTCATCATTTGCTTTTTTGAACATCTCTTCTGCAGTAACACTATCACCTTTATCATAGTCATCCACATAATTGTACTGTTGAAAAAAGAGTGTGTCGGCTTCTTCTCCAGGACGTAATTTATCATCAAGTATAATAAGCCAATATCCATAATCATCATGGCCAAAATGACCCTCTCTAGCACAATTTTCAGTTGGTGACCATCCATTAAAATCGCCAACAATAGCACAATAGCGAGCACCTAAAATGGAAATAATCAGCATTCCATATGACCAGCAAAAAATGATATATTCATTCCATAGAATGCAATGCTAAAAGTATTGACAAACCAAATTCTTTTTAATGGGAGGGAATACCCAAACCATTTCATGATCTACTAATTCAAGAACCAAAATGTCATGAAAAAATATTTATCCTTCTTTATATTTGTGAATAATCTGTTGAAGGGAACACCAGCTAGTCCATTTAAAGAATCATGCAAATTAGAACAAAAGAACCAAAGACACATAATATTTTCTAAATGGCTGTTCTGAACACTATGAACACTGAGTAGAACACAAATCCAGGGTAAGCAAATTTCATAATGCCAGCTTGTGAGATGGTGAATAAGTTGCATTTGAATAAGAACTTCTTGTAAAAAGGAACAAGGTCCTTCTCTTAAATTTATTAAAGCTTCCATCCTAGTCAACCGTGAACATGAAGAATACTTAATTCTAAGAGTTATTTTTAACCTGGAGCCCACTCCAAGAAATCCACTCGATGCTGCGGATTCCGGTGCATAGCCATCATATCAAATCTGGAAATAGGATGTCAAGAATCGTTAACATTTTACCAGGAAAAAAACACACACACACACACACACTTTCAACAGACAATTTGACAAATAATCCCTGTGGCTCTGTGCTATTTCCCTGAGCAAATTTGTTATTTCCAGAAATAAATATAGAGTTTAAGAATAAAGACTCACAGTTATATCCAAACCCAACTACACAATCAAACAAAAGAACGAAAACATGCTTAACAAGCACACACAATGCATTGAAGTGTCTAATATACATGCACAAAACCCAACATAAACCCCCTTTAAAGTTTAAACTGACCCGGAAGCCATCTCCTTGAGATTGAGGTGACGATTAAAAATCTCGTCCTTCAAGTCCTTCAGTAATTTATGCCTGAGCACGGTTCATTACAAACAACAATAAGGGAATCAAAAGCAATGAAAGTAATTACACACACACACTCAATTAAAGCTCCCGGACACCAAAGACAGTACAACAAAGATATCGAACTTTAACAGTGCAAAAACAACCTTTCACGTAAAAACTGAGCAAAACCTTTGTTGGTAATGCCGTATTTGGAGAGGAACCCAACCGGGTCAATTCCGTTTTCGTCGTCGGACGGGTTCCTTTTCTGCTTCGGTGGCCGTTGTTTCTGCCCTTGTGGCTGAGGCTGCTCGGCTGCAGAGCACCTCCACTTTCCCCTAGTGCGAAGGGCAACTCGATTAAGGATTCTGCCATGGCTTTGAATCAGTACAAATTGGGGATGAGTTTTGCTGTTGCTTCTCTGGAATGTGGAGTTGAAGATAGCATTGTTTGAGAGATGAATTGGAGCGGCGTTTGTGATTGATTGCATAGTTAGATGTGAAGTGTAAGCTCTAGAGTGAGCTATGGAACTGTAACAATGCGTTTCTGATAAGAGGCAGGCGGGTACATTTGCTGGAAAGCCGACTCACTTCGCCGCCTTCTTTCGAATGTTTTTCTTTCTTTTTTTTAGTTGAAAAACTTTTAATTAAATATTTTAAATTCGTAAAATCGTGTAATTACATCTTAACATTGTCTATTTAACCATCACCATTACTGTGGTGTGGACTAAGGGTCCGTTTGGAAAGCAGGAAAATGACTTCTGAAAACTGTTTTCTGAAAAATGAGTCATTTTTCAGAAAACAGTTTTATTTTCAGTGTTTGGATGTATTATGGAAAATTGTTTTTTTGTGTTTGGTTCATTTTTTGGAAAATGGATAGAATTGTATAATTAAAAATTATAATTGTTTTATTTAAAATATAAAAAATTATAATAGTTATTAAAATAATGGTATTTAATAAAACATTGAATTTATAAAAATAAAATAAAAATTAAAAAAAAATGTAGCAAAGATTTTCGGCGGTTTCCCTACCTCCTTGGTCTATGGTCATGGGTGATATGACTTGGTTTTGGTCGAAAACATGCGAAACAACTATTCTGGCGATTCCGTAAAATGACTTACGGAAAAAAATCCCGTAAGTCATTTTCCGGAAAAATGAACTGATTTTCCTTGGTCAACAGAAAACATTTTCCGTTGACCACATTTTCCGGACGTTTCCAAACACAGAAAACTCGGAAAATATTTTCCGGAAGTCATTTTATAGGTTACCAAACACACCCTAAATTAACATATGACTATTTAATGCTTACATAAATTTTATGTGCACAATTTTTAAAATATAAATCGTGATGGCTAGTGTTCAGTGGTTGTTTTAAATTAATTTTAAAGTAACATATTATATATGTACGATCTATATATAAGTAATAAGATTTATATAAATATCGGAACGTCATATGTTGATTTTCTGTCACGGATTGTTTTCCGTGACCATTTTAAGAACCAGTGAATGAATAGGCCAATTGGTTAGCTTGCCAATTGGGTAAAGGGGTGTCAATAGCGTTAAGAGTTGTTTTGTCTTAGACGATAAGGCTTGGTTGAGTCATGCGACCCGGTTCAGTTTAAGGAACTTGACGTTAGTATTGGACTTGACTATAAAAGAGACCTATGCGATTCGAAGAGCACAACTGGTCAGAAGCTAGGCAGGGCGAAATCAATTTGATTTGACACGTAGGTCGGTAAAGTTGGTCCGCGAGTTATGAGGGTCCCGAAACGCCACACAGGTGCTAATTGTGTGTTGCGCCGGACTCTATGCCCGTAACATTAGTCAATACCAAATTATTGATGATCATCTAAATGGTAATATTAGGACTTTTTTTTTTTTTTGAGGAAAAGTAATATTAGGACTTAATTGCACTATTTATTAAATTTAAATGACTAATTTGACTTTTTTATGTTATTCATTAATTCATTGCGATTGTTGCCCGCCACCTAGAGTTTTTTAGATAACGAAAAACTTAATCCATAACCTATTACTCCGTATTTGAGTATATGCATTCATCCATTCATTATATTATGTAATAGATCGCATAATTAACAAGTTTGTATAAAAAAAAAAAGAGTATTTATAAAAATTAACCTTGTAATTAATTTTCTTATATAAAAATTATACACCACTCTAATGATCATTCCTTGGGTCACTAACTCACCACCACCTAGATTTTGGTGCATGCATAGGTGGTAATTAAGCATGAAGCTAGGTACTATACGTACGTGCGTGCATGTTATATATACTATGTGCTAGCTATTCCTTCGGCGGGTCCCTAGAAAATAGCATGTGATTTTTCTTGAACCACGTTACTACCTTTGCTTACCAAATTAAACTGCCGGCCTAATCATCTTCAACTTTTTAATTTAATTTGTTAGTTAAATTCTACGCATGCATAATGCATATATGCCATCAATACATATACATACGCACATGCATGTATATATATATACAAATCATTAATGTCTCATCATACATCGATTAGCACCTGTGCAAGTTGAAAAATGATATATGCACTCCAATAAAGTAAAACTCTCACCACGTGTCATGATTTTATTCGAAGAAGATGAAAAGAAAGTAATTAAAACAAGGGTCACACTTGTGTGAAACCGTCTCTCGGATCCTTATTCGTGAGACGGGTCGGGTCGGGTCGAAGCAACATGCAAATGTCAGACTTATATGTGCAAATGTCATACTTATATGCTCAAATGTAATACTAATTAGGAATACAATTTTTGTTATTTATAAGAGAAAAAGTAATACATTTTTCATAATAAGTAATGTTGACAAGTGCCCCTCACTTATAAGGGCAAATATAATACTTTTGAAGAAAAATGTAATACTTTAAATCGAAATATAAAAATATTGTATTTGCCCTTAAAAGTATTACATTTACTTTTATAAGTAACAAGAATTGTATTCCTGATTAGTATTACATTTGAGCATATAAGTATGACATTTACAAGTATAAGTATCACATTTATATATTGACAGACCCGACCCGACTCGTCTCATGGTGAGACGGTCTCACACAAGTTTTTGCCTTAAAACAAAGGCCTACATTTTCTTTAAATGAATCAAAAGGTGACAATGCATGTAAGCAGGGTAGGATGTGAGAGTACGTGTGATATTACTCGTGCAAATTTCTATCAACATATTGAGCAACAGAGCAAATCAATACAGATCTTTACAAATAAATGATACAATATAATGTACTATTTAGTATTGTTGCAATATTATTATTACACTTGGAATGAATAAATATCAATCCATTTGGGATTATAGAACAACGCTTGTTACTATAGGTATTGTTACGACATGATAACTCGAGCTTGGGAGCTTCAAATTTATTGATTGAACAATATAATTAATTATATATGTATCACCAACCTTATAATTATATATTGAACAGCGTAAGTATGAATAATGTTGGACCACCTTTATCGTATCGACCATCAGGCGTAATCGCACAAGCCGTAAAAGCAGTAGCGGCCATTCTTGCAGGGGCTATTACAAGCGCCGCAGTGGCGCTTATCGTAGGACAGATTCACGCACTCGCCTCGGCAGCAAGTGGTGGTGAACTTGCATTTGTTCTTGCACGCGCCGCAGTTGTGTTTGTCGTAGCCCAAGTCCATGCATTTGTTGTTGCAGCAAGTAGAGTTCTTCCCTTCCAGCGCGTAGCAGATCTCGTCGTCGTTCTTGCAGTGGTCCGCCGCTCTCGGATTCTTCTCCTCCGCCAGGAAACGGCTCACTCTTCTCGACGGCACAACCGCCGCCGCCGCCGTGTCCCCTTGGACCACGGCGGCGTTACTGTTGTCGATGTTTTTTGTCGTCGAAATGGCGATGGTTACCGCCACGGCGATGGCAATGGCGGTTACGAACAGTTTGATCATCATCATCACCTTCATTTTTGCTCAATGAAGGTGGCCGGAAATTAAGGAGACGGTTGTGATTCTTTGTTTATAGATATAAGAGATGGAATGATGATTATATTGAGGTGTGTATGAATCTGATGGGCTGAGGATTTGAAGCATTTTATATATGGGTTTAGGCCAGGAGAAAGCTAGCAGCGGCCAGCTTGCGGTGAATATAATATAACTGCAAAGATAGATTGTGGTATAATTCTCATTTGAGTTTAATTAATGTACTCAAAATACATGCATAACAAAGGCTGTTTGGTGAAGCAAAGCAAGTGAACAAAAGATTAAATAAATAAAAACCTCCTACAAAAGTTTTACATTAATTTATTAATAATAGCAAATTTTTAACATAATGATTGACGTGAGTGTCGCAGAAGAATAGAGATTAGTCCCCTTCTCTGTATGGAAAAATCACGGAGATTAGTCCCCCTCTCTATTTGAAGCTTGAACCCACAATCTCTCATATGAAAGTGCAATGCCATTATACCACAAAGTTTTGGTAATTATTGTTTAATTTATGAAAATGTAACAGTGTAATTAAAAAGTTTCGACACTTATAAGTTAACCACGAGTGAATGAAGTCTAATAAATGATTAAAGCGTAATCAATCCTCAATGAAGTGTTAATTGGAGAAAGCTGATGATGAGTATTGACAAATAAATGCCACGTGTCGGCGTATTAGATCTTGTTGGCTGCTGACCTGTGGTTTGCTTGAGATTGCATAGTCAATGCGTTCCTCTTTCAATTTCTTTCGTCATACTATACGCTGTTTAATTTGTTAATTGTCCGCAAATTGTAGACTAATTAGGAGGATAATTAAACTAATGTGGGAAATATGGCAAGAAAGGTCAATAGGGGCGATTAATTTATCATTTTAATTAAATAAATAAAACTTTACAATTTTAACCTCTCAATTATAAAGCATAATAATTTATAGGTACGTTCATTTCATTTTTCTAAGTTTTTAAATTTTTTTCCATATTTAATTTTCTAAAAATTATACAATTACAAAAAAAAAAAATTCAATATTACATTTTACTTCAAATATCTGGTTGCTTATGTTATAATTGAGACAATTTCGTACTACCTTAAGGCCGGGTGCATTTGAAAACTCAAAATATAATTTTTGTAAATTATTTTTTCGAGTTTTCAGTATTTGTCTAGGTGAGGAAAATGGAAATCAATAAAAAATAATAGTGTAGTCAATGGAAAATATAGGATATTTTAAAAAAAAAATTAATTTTTCTTTTGTTGGAGGAAGTTATTTTCCGTTTGCATAATAAAATGTTAAGCTTTTTAAATGCTTACATTGAATAAATATCATAAAAGAGTAGTTGTGTCTTAATGGTATCTTTTTCTTCTTTTTTTTTTTTTTTTATGTTATAAAAGAGAATGGTAATGTTGTTCCAATGTCCTCTTCTTTTTTTTCTTTTTTTCTTTCCATCCAATGAGGAATTGAAATTTTAGGGGGGCATGCGAATGTGAAATTCTAATTTCGTGAAAATAATGAAATTGCAATTTATTCCAACCAAACAAACGATTTTAATTGCCTACGGAATTATGTGAAAACTAGGTGTAAGTGTAATTCAAATTCCCTCTAACCAAACAAGCCGTTATAGTTCAACTGCCTATGAAACTATAGTCGATGTTATATAATTCACACACCTATTAATTTCACAACAGATATGTATATCAGTACAAACTCAGTTCCATTGCAACATGCATCTTAAATGATGTCGTTCTTAACTTATATAAATGGTGCTTTTAATAGAATAATTAATTTGTTTGTTTGATCAAATATACACAATGTTAGTAGTTGATGGTTTTGTCGGGACTAAGTCCATTCTAAATCGGGTATAAAAGTACATAATGGATGGTAGGAAATTAGTAACTTTATTACCTGAAGCGCTAGGCCCAAACTGTATGCATATAAAGTTCGAGATACTAACCCAAAACGGCGGCTCAAATAATAAATAAATAATATAAGTTGTAGCCTCAAAGAACGAACTATGAAGTACTAACAACAATAGTGTAGCTAATGGGAATCGACCATTCGTGGGTGGGTTGAAACAATAGACAACAAACCACTGGACCAGGGCGCTTGTCTTGATTAGACCATGATGTCTTAAATGAGGCAAGGCACCCCTTTTATTGCGTTCAAGAGCTCCCCATGTCTTGCCAAGTGGACGGAGATGCTTCACTCTTCATGACCACTACCCACATGTCCATGTCATCCCTACATTTGCATCAACATATCTTCACTACCCATCCATGCACATGTACACCTTCAATACATGTGGGCCGCTGTCGTGCACACCATGGGGCGCACCAGGCTCGTTGGGGGCAATATAGCCTGAGGTCGATCGTGGCAAGTTTGTAAAGATGCTAGCCCGCGAAAGTCAGAACAAATATAAGCAGTAACACCTTAATACACTGATAGTGTTAATACTCACTTGCGCTGGTCGGATACTCAGATAGTACTCTCACGGTCGGTAGATTGGCCACTCGGCCCGACCGGAGTTGGGTCCGACCGCCCCAGATCGGTCGTAACCTCGATTGGTCGACAGTGGTTGTATCGGGGCCACCACGTGCTCGCCATGCCGGAGCCCCGGAGATCGCAACTTTCCCCTCTTATAAATACCGCATTAATGAGGAGAGAGAGGGATCTTTTCGGCTAGATTCTATACTAAGCCTTGAAGTGAGCTCGGACAGTAGGAAAGCCCACTGTCGACCCGCCGAGCCCTTTCATATTATAACTTGGGCTTCGATCCTTTTGTAATAATAAGAGATCGTATTTACCCGCTTTAATTTCCGTATTGCCGTATTTAGCACTATCATACACAATAGATGGAGTGGTTTGGTAGGTTGGAATGCATCTGCCATCCTTGCGGCCTTTAACATGATGATTTTGACTCGACAAACTCCTAAAAAAAAGGCTCCTTCTCTCTCTAAAAATTTTCCTCTCCATTCTCTCTAACTTTCCGGTCTTCTTCCATTTTTTCCGGCGGTCGCCGCCTCCGCTTGCTTAGCGGGTTAGCGGAGGCGGCACCTGCTCTTCCTCTTCTCTCCTTCCCTCACCACTGCCACCATTTCCTCCTTCTCTTCTTCTCCCCGTCCAGCCGTCCACCCGCCGTCTGCCGGCCACCGCAGCTGCACGCCATCCTCCATTTTCCCTTCTCCTTCGCCTCCCACCGCCTCTGCCAACCCACCGCCGGCAACGAACCTCCCCTTGGCCTCCTCTTCCACCGTTCCAGCTTTCTTTCAATAAAATAATATATATATATATATATTGTTGGGGTTTGTGTTAGTAGCTTGGAATCCGTGATTATTGAGCCACTAACATATTTTGGATTTATCCATCCTACCTTTTATCATTTTTATGCTTTTGTCTTTCTAAATAATATTGTGTAGTTATCTTGTTTATTTTTGACAAGTTTTCCCTCTCGTGTGTTAACGAGTTATTCCCTCTCGTGTTTTAACGAGTTTTGTTTTTGACAAGCGTGAATCGATTACTATGGTCACAACAAATGTTACCCTCATCCTGGACGACGAAGATAACAATGAAGAAATGCCTCTTTACTCGGTTGGGAGGTCTTCATCTAATGAACCGGTCAAACTTTACGCAACACCGGAATTGCTTTGTCATAATGGAATATTGTCAATGTGCATGAGAGTTGATATGAAGATCCAGATGAAGTGCAAGACCAGTCAATCAAAGTTAATCATACTTATATTTGGTCAGGTCATTATCAGCTTTCAATTTGCTGAACAATCTGCGAACCAAGTTCTCCGTAGCATAGCTAGGAAAATTGTTTCTATGTCAGATTGTAAGGGAATGGTTTACCATTCTATCGTATCTTGTTGTATCGTTTCGCTTTGTGCTTTAATGAATTAATCTCGTTAGCCTTCAAAAAAAAAAAAAAACTCCTTCTCTTTCCTCTTTTGTTAATTCCCAACCAAATATTTATTAAAATGATAGCATAATTACGATTACATGCCAAACACTTAATTTATGAAATTTGAACTTTAATTTTAGTTATTGACAATTCACGAACTTACAATAACATTTTAATTACTTAACATGATACATTTATATTTAACAAAATTATGCATTTACATATGTAAATTTAAACTTTTTTCACATGATGCGATTTTTATTAATTGAGTGCTAATGAATTAATTTACCTACGACTTATTAAAAAATAAATTAACTATAAATGAGATGATGCCACATCAAGAGGAGAAAATTTTTAGAGTATATAGGAATGGTTTATAACATTGTTCTTACATATATTAAAGAGTACTGTTAATCTGTTATGTAATTAAATTAATCTATCTATATATAATAACATTATCCTCCTTCTAAAGTTTCCCGCCCAAAGTTAGTGGCATTTTGGTAAAATCTATTATTTTATTTATTTATTTATTAATTTATTTCTTAATCTATTAATTATTAATTTATTATGGTTAAATGTTGGTGATTGAATAATTGATGATATAATTGGTATGATATAATTGGTGTGATATATTTGGTGATATATTTGTAATATATGTAATAGTATAAATAGAATGAATATGTGATATATTTGGTGATATATTTGTAATTTCGATTAAGTTATTTCAATCAAATAAAATTTAATATATAATTTCAAGATGTATTCTTCATCAAGTACATTAATAATTTTTTAATAACATAACATAATTATATATGTGATTTAAGATTGAAATAAATTACTTTTTTTTAAAGATATATATAGTTGTATGAATTTCACCTCTGAACATGGTATTTTAGTAAAATCAAATTAAGAATTAATTTAGTAAAATTATATGCCATAATCCCACGAGAATTATTTTAGTAAAGCCAAATAAATATATGGTTATTTTGTTAATTAACTATATATATTTCCATAAAATTTATTGCCATAATCCCAAGAAAATTAAAACCTCTATTCCAATAACATTCTTCCTAATTTTATTCCATAATACCACGAGAATTATTTTAGTAAAATCAAATATATATATATGGCTATTTTATTAATTAACCATTTATATATTTCCATAAAATTTATTGCCATAATCCCAAGAAAATTAAAACCTCCAGTAGCATTCTTCCTAATTTTATTCCGATAGGTTTAAATTGACGCCAATTTCTTTCATATAAGTTCCGAGCATGAGAGATTGCTCCCTCACAACTTCTGAACTCGGCAAAGTTGGCGTTCGTTTTGTAGGTTTCCGATCACAACTCTGATGGACAAGCTCAAGACTCAAGAGTAAGTGAAAATCTTTTGATTTCTTTCTTTAGATTCATGGTTATGCTTTATTGTTCTTACTTTCATTGTTTAGTTTATGATTTCGTGTTAACAATTGTTTTGAAATTTTTTGTAATTCAATTTGGTGATGATATACTGTTTCCTAGCGATAACGAAGCCTCATCTAACTCTTCTGAGAAAGCTACGGTGGTGCATGCACCAAGAATTGCACCGACCTACTTGAATCGGTTGAAAAAGATGATTTTTTATGCGTAGTCACCCGCACCGGTAAATCGCAAACATTCACCGATGTCATCTAGGGTAAATGATAGGGGTTAGCGGAGGAAGAGGAGAAAGAGCATACCATATTCTTCCTCGCAAGTGAAGCGGAAGAAAGATTTTGTTGACTACGAGAGAGTGGATGGGAAAAAGGCAAACGTGGTTCAAGGCCTTGAATTACATATTGGGATTTTAGGCGCAGAAGAACTGATGAAGATTGTTGAGTGCTTTTACCAGCAGTATCAACAATTAGATCAGAAAGGGCAATGGATGAGGAGCAAATGGCGTGCAAAGGTTCAATTCAATTGTTGTTACAATTATGCGATGGTAAAATTACATATTTTTCTATTTCTAAAAGTAATTTTTTATGGAGAAGTTTCTATGTATTTTCTTTTTAAATTTGGTTTGGTTGTTGTTATAAATATGTTGTATTAAAATTACTTGCTATTTCTATCCCTTAGTTGTGTTTCGTTTGAAAAGTTTATCTTATACGCTTGCATATTATTATGATTTTGGGATAGTATAAAAATAGTAATCCTCTTGGTATAATGAAGTGGATCTATTGCATGAATAATAATAATATAAATTTTATACATTGATATAATACTGCTGCTGTTAAGATCATAATAATAATAATAATAATAATAATAATAATAATAATAATAAATAAATAAATAATTTAGAATTCTTAATATAATTTCTGAATATAATTTTTCTAATATAATTTTCTTAATATTAATAATAATATAATAATAATCCAAAATGCTTAATATAAGTTCCTAATTAAATTTTTCAATTAAACATGTTTATAACGATAATTACAAATATAGTATTAGGAAAAATTAGCAGGATTGATACTAGCTAATCAATTTTCTAATATAAATTTTTTGTCATATTTTTATTTTTTTAGTACTATATATCATATTTTAATTAATTGATACTTTTCCTAATATATCTTAAGATTTTATCATTTTTTTTATAATGTTGATCCATCTAAATAACCCATGATAATTACCAATTGTATTTAACATCTAAATTTATTATGGTATAATTAAACATTGAGAATTCCTTCTTATGATGATTTTTTTTTTTTACTTCAAATAATATCAAAAGCCCATTCACTTCCTTTTATTACTTTTGAATAATATAAAATCTTAAAAATTATATAAATCAATGAATTAATATTTTCCGTTATTTAAATTTTATATTTTTATATAATCAATTAAGGAAATTGATAATACACCTATTAAGTCCATCATAATTAAAGGATATTTAAAAAATTATGATAATTGTTCCAATTCACAAATTTATTACGATAATTCACAAATTATTGCGTCCATAGAATTATGCAAATTCACAGATTATTACACATAAAGTTATGCTAATAGTTACTTTTGAATAAAATCTTTAATTATAGTAATTAAGAAATTAATTCACACATTATACTTTTATTAAACTATTTTTATACTTGCCAAAATATAGTTTGCCATAATATAGATTTTATCTAATCAATTAAGGAAATTAGTGGTACACATATTACGACATAATTAAAGGAGATTAAAGGTACACATATTACATCAATAATTAAACAAAATTAAACTTACACGTATTATCTATACTATCTATACTATATATAAAAGTAAAATCGCCCTATTTCATTTTTCCCGCCCAAGCATTTGTAGTTAATTACTTAAATATTTTATTGGTCAAATAATTAATAATAAAGCTTATTTGGTAAGAAAATGTAAAATGGAAATTAACTAATATCTATTAATTGGTAATATCGTTGCTATATTCACGTATCAACACTATTAATAAAAGTAAAATCATTTATCGGAAAAGGAAAATGATATTACTAATTGACTAAAAATTATTTTAAAACTTTAATAAAAAATAATTATACTTTCATTTTGAAAACTTTAAGTTATTTAAACTTAAAAAAAAATTAATTTGACATGGGTTGTTATATTTTTATAATAATCAAAATTAATTCATTTAAATATGGATGAGGAAGATAAAACCAAATGCAATATGGTGAAAATGAATATACTTAAAGTATAAAAGTATAATTACACATATATAAGTGTAATTGACTAATAATAATTAGCTAATAATTATTATGGTAATTAAGCTAAACATTGATCGTTGAATTTATTTTTATAATAATTATAATTAAATTATTTATCATTTTTCCCATATATATTTTAGTAATAATATAATTACATAAGTCATTTTACTTAGAACTTCGTAAGATAATTGTAGACAAACAAATAATATATTATTCAATTAATTGAGTAATACTTTTGCACTAATCTTATAATCAAATAAATGTACATGTTCAATATTAGAGTTTTTTATAATTTCTTTATTTTTATTATCTCAATATATAATAAAAAAATTTATCCGCACGGGTAATTGGACAATTATTTGTTATAATTCAAGCAAGGACAACATCATAAAACATAATCGATCCAACCAATTTCATCAATTACGCTATATAATATTCGATGTTATAATTTATATAATTGTATATCAATACAAATATTCTTAAAATATTATAACAAATCAATTCCGTGCAACGCACGGGCAAAAATACTAGTATTATATTAATAAATATTACGGAGTATAATAGAACAGCGCACAGATGCGAAAAAAAAAAAACAATATTTTCTTTGTCTAAGGCTCCGTTGAATCTAGTGCTCTCCTTCGTTATCGTGTATTAGGGTTTCTTCGAGTCTTCATTTCAATCAAGGATTTGGGCAAGTTCAAGGTTACAGGATTCGTTGATTCAGAAGCTATGGATCTGGAAGTGGTAGGGCGCCACGCTCTTTTCTTCGATGACGATGCCATGGCGGCTTTTGTCAACTCCGCCGATGCGCTTGTTGAATGGAACTCTCTCAAAATTGACCGCTACGACGTACGCCACCTTCTCTCCGCCCCTCCTCCGCAACCAAGGCGGTCAATTCCTTCTTTATCTCATGCTATTGATTCCTCACTTAAATCAGAGCTTGATCTGGAACGTTATCTCGATCTCCCACCGCCTTCCGATGAACCAGGTAATGCGTTTGCTCATCTGCATATATTTTCGTTTTCTTATATGTTTTTTACTCGTGCTTAGTGGTTTGAAGCTATTAATTTTTCTTTTAAATATGTTATTTGTAAATTTAGTACTCCGCATTTATTAAATTGAATGGTATAGACTCCATTTGCTTGGATAATAGGGTTGATTGAGAATTTTAAGCGATCCAAGCATAGTTCATTAGTTTGCAAAAAGTAATTCTAAGGAATGATAATATCATTATAACTATCTAAGAATGCGATGCAGAAAGGTAAGAAAGTTGTTTGGTAATTATAATGTAAAGTGGAAAGTAAGGGTTACTGGAAGCCTGAATTTGAATTACAGGTTGACCACAGATGGGAGGGGGTAATGTGGAAATGTTTTGGCTTTCCACTTGTTAGATTAAATACACAAGTTGGTATCTGCTAGTGTCTAGACATGTGTCCATTTATATAATTCATAATTGCATGGTCCTTTTCCATACAGAAGAAGAAGGAGAGGATGCAAATGCAGTTAATACTAGTGGATACCATGCCATTCCCTTCTCTTATGGAAATTCTAATGATTGTGCTGAACAAGCGGGTTCTGCTGCGGGGTTTGAGAACTCTGGATTTCGTCCTCCCTTCAGTGTGCCTGAAAACCTTCTTCAATGCTTGGTAAGTTTGTGTGTTTAGGTCTACTTCATTACATTTTTATGACTGTTGGATATTGTAGTTACATGCTAACAAGATTTCCCCATGTGGCCGAGACTAGTGCCTAAATTTTATATTATTCTTCACCATGTCTAAGTTTTCAGAATTCAGATGCTTGGAGCAGTGACGGAGTTATTGTCATCTAAGGTTGCCATTCACAGGCACCTTGTTTCCTTTTGATGTCATGACCAAGGGAGAGTGCGGTACAGGTGGGATTAGGAATATAAAGTTTCTTTACAAGGACAGTTATCTTTGTTGCTTGAGGGGGGAAGTTCTACTTAATCATATTGTAAAACTCTGCTAGTTGACCATTGCTTCACTCGTCTGATTGATTGTTGATCTTGAGATTATTTTGTAAGATTCCAGTTTCTGTTTGATATTTTATTGTATTTTGAAGTTCACTTTTTAACAGAGAAATGCTTTGATTTATGTTTTTTTCAGCCACCATCTGAGAAGGATCATCAAATAATTGCAAAGACTGCTCAATTTGTTAGCAGACATGGCGGGCAGTCAGAAATCGTTCTGAGGGTGAAACAGGGAGATAACCCAACATTTGGCTTCTTGATGCCTGATCATTACGTACATCCGTACTATAGGTTTCTTGTTGATCACCAAGAACTGCTGAAGTCTGATGGGAAACCACAAAATGAAGAAAGAAAGGACGTTAATGAGCCAGATGGTGCATTATCCTTGCTTGGTTCTGTTTATGGGTCTGGAGAGGATGAGGATGCTCCTAACAACATGGCTTCTAATGAAGCTGTTGATGCGCTTTCTTATACTGCACAAGAGAAGGGTGAATCTAGTGCAAATGTGCCTAGACAAGATGAGATCATTTCCAAGTATCCACCTCCTTCTGGTAGTGGTTTAGATAAAGAAAAGAGTCATCTACTGAAAAAGAATCCTTTGATCAGTGGATCCAAGAATGGAAGCACAAGCCGCAAAAAACTGAAAGATGATTCTATTTCTGCTTCTGTTTCTGCAGCATTAGAGAAGATTAAGGCATCTGGTCTCGGAACATTTAAGATTGAACCTGTAGTTCTAGAGCCTCCATCTGATTTGAAGAATTTGATTGGCAAGATTGTTGAGTTTATTGTGAAGAATGGAAAGCAGTTTGAGGCAACACTTATAGAACAGGATAGTAAGCATGGCAGGTTTCCTTTTCTTCTCCCATCCAACATGTATCATCCTTACTATTTGAAAGTTCTCCATGGTGCTCAAGAGGTGCGTGCTCTCTCTCTCTCTCTCTCTCTCTCTCTCTCTCTCATACACACACACACACATCTGATTAAATGAAAAGTGATCTTCATCTCAGATTTGGGTTTAGATAGGACATCTAGCCCATTAAATATTCATTTGGATTGGAACTGGGGTGGGTTGTTATTTGCTTGAATTGAGCTTTTTTTAGTTTTCCAAATCTATGAGATTGTATGTAGCTCTATTATGTTTCAAATTTTGATTATGTACTAATGTAGTAATGTACGACACTTCTGCTTTTTCCAATATTTTTTGAATGAAAGAAATGAAGGGAACATTTTCTTTCCAATTCCAAATCTAAATAATGTGCCTGTTTTCTTTACAGTCAAAAGTTAGTGGCAAGAGCCTCCATTCTGGGATTGATGATTCAATTGGGCAAGGACTGGAAAAGAGAGCATCGCTGTCCAAGGAAGGTGGTACCCTGCCCTTTGGATCTGGTGAGGGTGATGTGCCTTACGAATTAGATAAGAAAGAGAAATTTAAGATGGTGATTGGAAAATCAAAGAAGGAATCACAGGAACCATTGGACAAAGGGCAGCTGCAAGAGCATGGATTCAGTGTAGATGCTGCTGCTGCCGCCGCCATTCTTCAAGCAGCTGCTAGGGGCATTAAGAATCCTAATATAGGAATTCTCTCAAAAGCGGCTGTAAATGCTAATAGCCAGGGCAATACCACTGATGGCAGCCTAGGTACTATCACTTCATCTGGACACGACAATATGACTGCAGGGTCAAGGGCTATTGCTAAATCCAATGCTGAAGCTGATTCTTCTGAAACACAGTTGAGTAAAGAACAGAAGCTGAAAGCAGAGAGGCTGAAGAAGGCAAAGATGTTTGTGGCCATGTTGAAAAATGGAGCTGCTCCACGTGGAGTATCCATGGAACCACCGGAATCTGGGCTATCAGGTTCCGGCACTGAGTTGAATCATCATGGTGAACAAAGAGAAGGCAGTTCAGCTCCATTAGATGGTGATGTGTCGGACCAAGGTGGAAGGCTGAAACCTGGAGATGAATATAATGAGAGGAGATCAATGAGGAAATACAGATCGAGATCTGGGAGACATGAAGTGGATGAAGATGGTGAAGGCGAAAGGAAACAGCAATCTACCAGGAAAGAACATTACTCTTCAATGAAAAATGGAGGAGAAGAAAGTGAAGATGCTAAGGATCACAAGCGTTCAAAGAGGAAGCATCATCGGTCACACTACTCGGATGAAGATGAAGCATCTGACAAATGTGAAGAGGAAAGGGGTCATAGACATTCTAGGAAAAAGCATCATCGATCACACCACTCAGATGAGGATGAAGCATCTGACAAGTATGAAGAGGAAAGGGGTCATAGACATTCTAGGAAGAAGCATCATCGGTCACATGACTCAGATGAAGATGAACATGAAGCATCTGACAAGTATGAAGAGGAAAGGGGTCATAGACATTCTAGGAAGAAGCACCGGTCTCATCGCACTTCCAATAAATATGATGATGATGAGGAAAGAGATGAGGAAAATCGTAGGCACTCCAGAAAGAAGCATAAATCTCATCGGTCTCATCACTCCACACATAACAAAAACAAACACAAGCGACTAAAAGAAGCTTCTGATGATGAGCAACATCGGCACAAGTCCAACAAACATAGTAAGGGTACTGCCAAAAGAGAAGATCTAGAGGAAGGGGAGATCAGCGGCAAAGTGTCAGATCAATCCAAAGGAAGTTTGGGTGGTACAATCAGTAGAGAAGCTTCTCAAGATATTTCTAGTCCACGGCAAAGAGCCCCATCTGAGCCCTCCGATGATCTCAGGGCTAAGATACGAGCAATGCTGATGGAAACTAGAAGGTAGCTCCAGATCATTACCTCATTACCTTTAGAGATTAAGTGTAAACTGGAAGGTTTTTCTACCGAAAACGGTTTTTATTTTACTCAAACTAATCTTGATCATTTGATCCAATTGATAGTTTATCTTCTTTTACCCTTGCGGGTTAACTAACATTCATGGATGGATACATGATTAGTTACTGGAAAATATTGTTCTGCCTTGCTCGCCAAGAGTATTTTCTTTTCCTAAAATATGTAAGTCAATGAGTCATTTCTGTAAGGCATAATAATCTACAAGACCCAGTTAACAGGTTACAATAAAACGTCAAAAATCAATAATTGGTCAATTGGATGGTTACAGAAATGATTGACTAACTCAGGAGCGACAACGAAATATTATCCATATTTCAAATAATGTAATAAAAAATTTAGTGTTTGAATGACGAGTAGAGTCGTGGATTGAAGTCAGTAAAGGGAAATCATCTAGAACACGTACTACTATTATCGAATTTGTTTTATTTCTGCTGCATGAATTTAACTCACTAACTCAATAGATAATATTTAAAAAAGAGATCAATGTTCATACCTCAGCAGCGGTAGTGTGGGTGGGCAGATCCCTTGTTTACTGAACCATTGAATCATCGTGATTTAGATCATTCCAAATGTTCTGTCCGGCCGGAGTGTGGGAGGCTCTTGGAACCGGTTGGACTTAGCTCACTAATTCAAAGACAGTATTTGAAAAAGAGATTAACGTTCAAACCTCGACAGTGGTAGTGTTGGTGGGCAGATCTCTTGTATGTTGAACCATTGAGTCATCGTGATTTAAATCATTCCAAATGTTCTGTCTAGCCGGAGTGTGAGAGGTTCTTGGAACAAGGAATTGAACCTTTTGGGAGAAGAATTTGATTTCTTTCGTTAGTCAAGAAGTCCCATCAATTAAGGAAACAAATTAAACTTCCTTGCCCTCCTTATACCCAATCTAATACAGCTTCCTTACATCGTTTAAACAAACATTTATTATTATTTATTCTTTTTCTACTCTTGATAATACGACATCAAATTTTTGTACAAATATGCTAATGTAGAGTAAATGTCAAACAAATCAAGCTGCAGGACGTATACGCATAGCGGCTTGCTTACGAGAAAGAGCACGCAAAGAGACTTAATTCGAGCAAATTACAATCAACGCACTGCACACTTGCTTGCCGCTATGGTTAGTATATATATGTTTATTAAGAAATTCCAAGTAGAAACCATTTTTTCCCAACCAACCTCCTAACCAATTATCTACGCCAATCTTTTTCTCCAAGTTGAAATTTTGGACTGGACGCCGCAACTATGTATGGCTGGTCTAAGGACTTTGGCGCTTTGCGCCCCAACATTGCTGACAACAGATATTAATTATGTGTGGACAGACTATATGTTATATCAAATGGAATAATTAGACATTACTAACTATATGTTGGGCTCAGAAGTCAAGACAATTCATTTCAAAAAATTTTGACCGTTAAACTCATCATCTAAATAATTCTGATAGTCGAACTCATATTGAAAGATGAGTTCATCTTAAAAAACTTAGTCAGTCACACTCATTTACGAACGTTATAACATTTGAAAGCTTTGAGATGAATTGTTAAACAATGCATGAGATGAGTTTGACGATTAGAGTCTTCTAACATGTAGTGGATCACTGGATCAGGTTCAATTGCTCCGTCATAAGTGTTGGTAAATAAATAGAATAGAAAGAGAAATTTAAATGATGTGATAATATCGAATAGAAGTATCCAATTTGTCGGTCAACGATGACCAAAATTTAGTAAAGCGTAGTAATAAGCGCGTGGAACGATGGTGAACCGAAACGTGGAAGCCTTGATGCCTCTTAATAAAGTCAACCTGCTTTCCGGCTCCTAAACAGCTGTGGGCCGTCCGACCCGTTGACCCAACCCGCTTTCCTGATTTCACGTGAAACTCGTTCTCTCTCTGCCCGGCCTATCTATTTGGCCGGTGAATTTGCCAGAAACATTCAACGGATTTGCTATATCGATTTTTAAAAATTTTTATTTAAATTCATATCGGATATTTAATCTTTTAATTTGTCTGATAAGTTACTTTCACATTATATACTGCATTTGTATATTATTACTGCTATTTGTAATTTGTAGATTGTTATGCAATGAGAGATGTATTGCATATATGCGTTAAATGTATTCATTTGTTTAATTTGCATGTAGATTGGATGACAACAAATGTGGATGGTGTCAAGTTTTACAGATTCTCTGTTCAGTGCTCACCAATTCCTCGATAGTGTACGATCTATCATTTTTGTTGATAACATTATTGGTGTAGCGTTGTCACGATTGATGTAATTTGTATTTGTTTATTTTCTCCAGTATTGTGAAAAAAAAAACATGGGTCACACTTGTGTGAGACCGTCTCACGGATCCTTATTTGTGAGACGGATCGGGTCGAGTCAAAGCACCATGCAAATGTCATACTTATATGTGCAAATCTCACACTTATATGCTCAAATATAACACTAATCAAAAATACAATTTTTGTTACTTATAAGAGAAAAAGTAATACATTTTTCATAATAAGTAATGTTGACAAGTACCTCTCACTTAGGCAAATATAATACTTTTAGGAAAAATGTAATACTTTTAAATCGAAATGTAAAAGTATTGTATCTTTCCCTTAAAAGTATTAAATTTACCCTAATAAGTAACAAATTTTTTATTCCTGATTAGTATTATATTTGAGCATATAAGTATGACATTTGTGCATATAAGTGTTACATTTGCATCTTGACCCAACCCGTCTCATGGTGAGACGGTCTCACACAAGTTTTTGCCAAAAAACATATATTCAATACATTTTCACCCAATCAATACAAATAATAACTAATTTGAGCAAATTGAAAACCTTCTTCTCCCAAAAGGTTGAATTTTCAACCCAAGGGTCTCCACATCCTGGTCCGACATAGCATTTGGAAGGATATAAATCATGATAACTCAATGGCTCAGTAGATAGGACCAAATGTCTGTTGCTGAAGTTCAAACTTTGATCTCTTATTTCAAATACTGCCTACTGAACCAATGAGCTAAGCCCGTGTGGGCTGCAAATTGAAAACCTATCTAAGTCTTTCCCTCAATTTAATACCCCCCCCCCCCTCCCCCCCAACCTCCCCGACTTTTTTTTTTATTTTTTTTATTTTTATTTTTTTACCTATAGACTATAGCATTCTTCAATGTAATGTAAAATTCCAGCATACATTTATTTTAAAATTTAACCTTTTGTAATTAATAAAATTATTTTTTTGAATTCAAAATGGGTATAGTTTATTTGCCAACTCTCTAAATGTATTAACATATTTTAAAATAAATTAATCCCATGTATATTAAGTCAATCTCCTTAATCAAATTAACACATAAAATTAAATGCAAACAAAATTAATATTTTATTTAATGCATATTACTTTAAATTTAAACTAAATGCCATTTATTATTTTCTAAAATTTTAAATTTAATGCATAATTTTTATATTCATTGACATGTGTACTATTGACGCACTCTCTTACATCATCACTATTCTCCAACTCTATTTTACTTCCATTTCCCAGGGATGACACAGATTCCTTTTGTTTTTAAATTATGTAATTCTAATATGCAATAATTATCATATTCATACTATAACCCAACTTTACATATTTAATTTCATTGTCTCTATATACACAAACACACCATATAACTTGATTTTGTATGGCCATGTCAAGGTAATGACAACCCTATTGCTAATAACTTCCTAAAGGAATTTTTCACTTTTTTTTTTTCTTTTGTCACGAGGTGTTCTAAGCAAGCCCTAACTTATTAGTTGCATGCCATATTTGTTTTACAACCTTTCTTGTTTCTAACCCCAAGGGCCCTCGATCATGCCCCGATCCGAATAGCATATCGTAGGATTAAATCATAATCCCCTCACTTTGAGATGTTGCTACCACAATACTTCTGATGTTGGTGACTAACCATTTTTCTTTGGTGGTAAGAAATAACTGGTGACAAGTATCTTTTTGAATACTCAACAATTAAAAACTCAATTCTCGATAATAAACTTTAAAAGTTTGATTGCTTTGTTATGGTAAAAAATTTTAAAGTTTTGACTCATAATAAAATTGAATCTTTTTTTTTGTTTATGTTTTTTTTAAAGAATACACACACTTCAATGTAGTGTACTAATTATATATATTTTTTGGTGATGAGAAAACTCGCAACAAACGCATGAGCGAAACCAACTTAATCATCAATTTCAAGACATTAAATGAGTAGGTTCGCTTACATGCAATTACTCAATTAGGTTTTGGTCAGTATAGATCTTTTTTCTTTACCTTTACATGATTTATGTTTTGACGTATAATTTAGAATTTTGGTTTTATAGCAAAAGGAAGAATTTAAAAAAAAAAAAAAAAGGAAAAAAAACTCGAGTCCACTATTCCATTCACATTTGGTCATAAGTCATAGTCCAAAACCCATAATAATGCCGAGTCAATTGCACCTCTTAAAATAGTGAGTTTCAAGACTTCAAACTTCAAACAAAGACCTTAATTAACCTGCTCAATCTCTCTCCCTCTCTCCCTCTCTCCCTCCATACATCCTTCTTGAAGACTGCATATGACACAGTTCTTCTCGATCTCCACAACGTAGAAAAGATCGATCATCATCGGATTGGGTTTCGCACGCCAGCTAATCATGGACGGTTCACCATCTCATCATCACCTTCATCATCCGACAGTGATTCTCAACTCCCTCGACGATCCTACCTTGCCGGCGCCGGCGTTCCGGCCCGAGAAAAGGGCCGTTAACGAACTAGATTTCTTCAAGAGAGAGAATTCTGATCTCGATTCCGCCATGGACGAAGCTCTGGTTAGTAAAGGGAATGGCCGCCGTGTCGGAGATGAAGCTGTGAACCATCCCCCAGTACTCGATGTAAATTAAAACAACGTTATCAGATCATTCATGTCCTCTGATTAATTCTCTTTTAATTTTATCCCCCATTGCAACTGTTGATGATGATGTTTTTATGTCTTTTGCTCTACAGACTGGCTTAGATCTTCTGGGTCCAAGCAAGAAGTCCATGGTCTTTCATGGCGCTTTGCCAGCAACAATGGAACATAAAGCAACAGTTGAAGAAGAAAGAAGTTTATATGTATGGTTATTACTTTTTCTGCCCCACTTTTCCTTTTATATCTCATTTTAGGGTAAGTAACTTTTAATAGATACTAAGAAATTAAGTTATAAAATTATTAAGTATTGTCCTCTTTTTTATTAAGAAATCAGTGAACCTAATGACCCATATTTGAGCAAGGGCAGTAGGCTCTAAATCTCTCTGATTTTTAGGATTCTATCCTTCTGACTATATTCATTTGCTATTCTCTCCTTCAATTTAATTGAAATTTGTTTTGGTTTTCAAAAAAAAAGGTATTGTTCTCTTTGTTAATAGATACTAATTTAACTTTTTGTTAATTAAAATTTCTAAATTTTGATATATTTTAAATTTTAAATTATATATTAGGAAACTATCCATTAAATATTAGTTGTTCCGGCCTATATATATATTTTTAAAAATATGTTAGGTTTTGAAACTTAATTTATCTAAAATTGTATTGACCAATCCTTAATTTAATTTATACATTTTTAGCATGAGAATTATATTCAAATCCATCTGATTCTCATGTTTGTATGTCTATTTTCAATGATTTGGAATGGTAGTTAAGCCCATCTGGCTTGATAGATGTCATTTGATAGAAAGTAAAGTCTACTTTTAATTTGCATGTCTGAATGGAAATAATTATAATAATAATAATAATAATAATAATAATAAATAAATAAATAAATAAATAAATAAATAAATAAATAAAATGAAGAAAATGAAGAAAAAAACCCAAAACTCCATTACCATTCTTGTTTGTTGAAGATTATGATTACATTGACTGATTGTTAATTACATAATTATGGTGCAGCTTACAGCTTTGAGGGAAGAGCTGGAAAGGATGAACTCGGAAAATCAACGTTTGAAATCAATGCTTAATCAAGTCCACGAAAAATATAACGCTTTGAAGATGCACTATGCATACATCTTAGAACATCAACACACCCTAAAACCTGAAATCCCGGAAGACGATAAGGTACACATATGATGTTTTTAGTTGAAACGGAACATATTTAGATATATCATTGGATTTTAATAATATAATGTTGTTTAATTTAGTCGGGTAAATTGGATCAGATGAACGATGGATTCGCAGAAGGAAATGAGAAGAAAAGAAAACTGACAGATGGTATGAAGGAAGAGCATTCACATTCGTCGCCGGAAGGTGCCGGCGCGTCACCGCCATGCCCGGAAGATAACACCAGAGAAGAAAGCCCCGACAAGGTACAACAAAAGCTTGTTGGCAGATCCAACGGTGAACATTCTGATAACCTTCTTCCAGCTGCCGCCGATCAACACGCGCCGGCGGCAAAGAAGGCACGCGTGTCCGTCCGCATACCATGCGACACACCTTATGTAAGTTAGAATCTGATCGATGTTTTAACGCATGCATTGGCTATTAGTTCCAAAGACTTGTAGTTAATTAGAAGGTGAAATGGGTTACGTTTCAGTGTTCTGATGGATGCCAATGGAGAAAATACGGTCAAAAGATGTCCAAAGGAAACCCGTGCCCTCGAGCTTATTATCGTTGCACCATGACCTCTACTTGTCCCGTCCGCAAGCAGGTATATATAGCTACATTTTCCCATAATTTTTTTAGGGTGGGAGGAAAATCTATCCCCATTAAGTGAGGGTCTGCATCAAATAAATTTTATATTGTAGTCTGGCAAAAGATGTTTAGGTTGTCCATAACTCAACTCAAATTAATAAGCTTAATAAACAACGCAACCCTTAATAAGATCAGAGTCAATTTATAACTTTTTGATTACTAAGTCAATAATTTGATCAGTTTGGTTGAATTTTAATTTGCCATAGTTGCACTCATAGATGGAATTGGATTCTTAGCTTGTTTGTTAAAATTTTCACATTAATTAACATAGCACTGATAAAATGACAGATCCAAAGGTGTGCCGAAGACCGTTCGGTTATGATAGTTACCTACGAAGGTGAGCACAACCACCCACTGCCGCCGGCCGCCAGGCCAATGGCATCCACTACGTCGGCCGCGGCCACAATGCTACTCTCCGGCGCCGCTCGGAGTGCGGACGGCGGGGTCCGTCCGGCGAATCTCGACGCCCTCCCAGCAAATTTCCTCCCAACAATATCAACTTTCGCACCAGTCCCTACCATCACCCTGGACCTCACCAACCCCATGGCTACACAGCCGCAAACGCCGCCGCCGTTCCATTCCCCAAATCCTCCGCTCCCTCCCGGCATCGTAAGCGCCGCCGCGGCTGCCCTGACGAGAAATCCTAGTTTTACGGCGGCTTTGGTTTCCGCCATCGCCTCCATCATTGGCGGCAACAATAATGCAGCTCAGCCGCCGCCGCCTACTGAGCTCAGTGACCAAGACGTTAAACCGTCTCCCAGCATTGAAAGCAACGCGCAAGCAAAAGTTTTATAGAAATATAACTGAGGTTATGTTCTATATATACTCCCAGTCTATATATCTTCTTCTTGGAACTGTAGTACTGTGTTTTGATCAATATAATCAGAATGCATGCATGTACATTTAGTACTGACCATACCCTAGCTAGGGAAAGACTTCACTCTATGTTACGTTGTTGGTATGGCTTGCCCAATTTTAAGTGATTTTGATATTTTTGGGGTGACTAGGCCTGTGGTATAGCAGTAGTATTTTCTCAACTTATTGAAGCACAAAGAGACAACCTCCCAAGAACAATTTGGTGCTATTGGACCACAAGGTCCTTGGCAGCTACTTACTTTGTATTAAGTGTGAGTAGTGTAATGTGTAAAATAATTTAGTCATATTATAATATTTGTATTATGCTCATTATGAAAATCTGAGTTTTTAATTTACATCTTATTAATTTTTAAATTTATGTAGTAGGATAAAATTTGATAGGAACTCACATCTACTTAATTGAGCATTGGATGTGAGTTTTAAAAATGTTCTCCCATGACAAACAAGGTGGTGGTGGGTTTAAAATTATAAGTGTAGCGAATATAATTGTCTTAGACTTATCACGACCCATGTTAATTGGATTAAGAGGACACCCATAGTTGAAGACTTAATCGGTAAAAATAGTAATTGACGATAAATTGATAATTACAGTATAGTCAAGAGACCATTTTGATTATTAACTTTAATCAATCTTAATTAGTTTATAAGATTGAAAATTTTAAGCTCCAATAACTAAATAAACAACGGCTCTGTTTGGCAAAGCTTATTTAGGAGCTTATAGCTTATTTTAAGCTACTAATAAGCTATAAGCTCTGTTTGGTAATGTTCTCAAAATAAGCTAGTAGCTTAAAATAAGAGCTTATTTTGAAATGCTACTTGGGGTAGCTTTTCAAAATAAGCTAGTAGCTTTTTAACTTTTTTCCATCTTTATCCTTATTGTTTTAAATAAATGACATCCTTTACCCCTCTCAATTAAAACCTGATACGGAATAATACGGAAGAGTATATTCGTATTAATATATGGTAGAGTACAGGAAAAAATACTCTAAGTGTGACCGAGCTCCGTGACAGTGGGTCAGCGGCTCCCGGTCTCTTTAGCTGCTGTTCCAGAGGTCCCAGCAAAAGCCCCCCTCTCTCTACATTAAATGTGCCTTTTATAGCGGATATGGCCAGGCCTACTCCGGTCGGGCTGCATGCAGGACACGTGGCAGACATGCACCGGTCACGCTATCGGTCCAATGCGCTTATGATAGGTGGATATGAGACCCCCACTTCGAATCCCGCCCGGGTTGCCGCGGCGACCCGGAGTGTATTGTACAAGGCTCGTCAGACCGGGAATAGAATCTAAGGGCCTGGCTGAGTCCTTTTTCAGAGAGAGAGATCGGGATACGGAGACCGGATTTTAGCCCTATCATCTAGCCCCCCAGCCCGGTCTTTTACGATCGCTGAGGAAAAAGTCCGGGCTGTAAGATCGGGTCCGGGTCAAACTATCCAAGGTTGATCAACAGAACGGGACAAGGAAAACGTCGTCGGCGGGTGTCGTCAGCCCTAGTGTCCACGTGTCACGTTCGCACGAACCTCGGAACTTGGGCCTAGGCTAGGTCTACGGCGCGGGGAGCCGAACCGTCAGCCCCTTCTTTCT
>NC_044920.1:30503148-30504712 GCF_003576645.1 Ipomoea triloba | reverse complement strand
GGGGGCTAAGAAGGTCGAGCCCTCGAAGCCTGCGGATCCTACCGGCGAGGCGCCCGTGCCCGTCGGTCTACCTTTGGACGCGACCCACCCTGCCGATCTGGATAGCGAGCAGGATGCAGCCCGGGCTGCCAAGCGAGGGAAAGAGAAAGAGGTGCCCGAGGTCGAGGAGGTCGCGGTCGTGAAACGTTCCCGTCGCGACGGGTCCGGGTCCACGACCCCCGTGATCGACGTGCTCATGAAACACGGGGACGAATCCTCCGCCGCTCTGCTAACGAGGATCTGCGCCGCGGCTCCTCCTCCGGAGAAGACAAGCGGATGGTCGACCGCTCTAGTGGGAGAGCGCATCGCTCGCGACCTCATCCAGGTATCGCGAAGTGATTAATCGTGTTCTTGTTAGCGTCTACCGGTCTTCTCACCACCTTTCTCTTTCAGATGGCGCACTCGGTCACCGATCTGTATGCCCGGGCCAAGGACGGGGACGAGATCCATCGTCGGGACGTGGCCCCGCTCAAAAGGTCCCTTGCTAAGAGGGAACAGCGGATTAAAGAGCTCGAGGGGAAACTGAAGACGGCTGAAGAGACCGGAAGGAGGATCCTGGAGCGGGCTGATTTCGGCGAGAAGGTTTTGACGGATCCCGTCCTCCTGGCTAAGCATATCTGCCGAGGGCGGGAGACAGGCGAGGCCGTTCTTGCGGCCATCTCGCGCACGCCGGTCGGGGAGGACTTAATGTACGAGTTCGGGACTTGGGCGTTCAACAGTGGTCGTCGAGCCATGCAGAACGACGTTCGAGCTGCCTTAGAAGTCTCGATCGACGACGACGACCTCCACAGGGTTCTGGCCGTGCTTCCCGAAGAGGTGCCCGACCCTGGTCCGACGCCGTTCTCAACCGTCTCTGAGGGGCAAGTACTACCGGTCTCTTTCACCGACGCTTCCGCTGGACCAACGGTGGAGGTTGCGGAAGCCCCCGATGCTGGACCAGCGGGAGAGGGTGCGACGGAGCCCGGGGCCTAGCAGTCGGCCGAACGCCCTTAGACAGTAAACGCGGGAGCCCGGCCTCGTTGTGCCGGGTATTAATTCGTTTTGACGACCTTTGAGTCGTCTCGTTTCGAGAGCCCGGCCTCGTTGTGTCGGGCGATACTCTTATTTTTAACGGCCTTGGAGCCGCTTTCACTCGTAGCATCTTCTGCTTTCTCCTTTTAAACACTTACTCCCGGGATGAGCACCTTGCTATCACCATTAAGGTCCGAAGACCGGTAACCGGGCACCTTACTCCCGGGGTGAGCACCTTGCTCTCACCATTAAGGTCCGAAGACCGGTAACCGGGCACCTTACTCCCGGGGTGAGCACCTTGCTCTCACCATTAAGGTCCGAAGACCGGTAACCGGGCACCTTATTCCCGGGGTGAGCACCTTGCTCTCACCATTAAGGTCCGAAGACCGGTAACCGGGCACCTTACTCCCGGGGTGAGCACCTTGCTCTCACCATTAAGGTCCGAAGACCGGTAACCGGGCACCTTACTCCCGGGGTGAGCACCTTGCTCTCACCATTAAGGTCCGAAGACCGG
>NC_044920.1:30466254-30502790 GCF_003576645.1 Ipomoea triloba | reverse complement strand
TCGCGAAGTGATTAATCGTGTTCTTGTTAGCGTCTACCGGTCTTCTCACCGCCTTTCTCTTTCAGATGGCGCACTCGGTCACCGATCTGTATGCCCGGGCCAAGGACGGGGACGAGATCCATCGTCGGGACGTGGCCCCGCTCAAAAGGTCCCTTGCTAAGAGGGAACAACGGATTAAAGAGCTCGAGGGGAAACTGAAGACGACTGAAGAGACCGGAAGGAGGATCCTGGAGCGGGCTGATTTCGGCGAGAAGGTTTTGACGGATCCCGTCCTCCTGGCTAAGCATATCTGCCGAGGGCGGGAGACAGGCGAGGCCGTTCTTGCGGCCATCTCGCGCACGCCGGTCGGGGAGGACTTAATGTACGAGTTCGGGACTTGGGCGTTCAACAGTGGTCGTCGAGCCATGCAGAACGACGTTCGAGCTGCCTTAGAAGTCTCGATCGACGACGACGACCTCCACAGGGTTCTGGCCGTGCTTCCCGAAGAGGTGCCCGACCCTGGTCCGACGCCGTTCTCAACCGTCTCTGAGGGGCAAGTACTACCGGTCTCTTTCACCGACGCTTCCGCTGGACCAACGGTGGAGGTTGCGGAAGCCCCCGATGCTGGACCAGCGGGAGAGGGTGCGACGGAGCCCGGGGCCTAGCAGTCGGCCGAACGCCCTTAGACAGTAAACGCGGGAGCCCGGCCTCGTTGTGCCGGGTATTAATTCGTTTTGACGACCTTTGAGTCGTCTCGTTTCGAGAGCCCGGCCTCGTTGTGTCGGGCGATACTCTTATTTTTAACGGCCTTGGAGCCGCTTTCACTCGTAGCATCTTCTGCTTTCTCTTTTAAACACTTACTCCCGGGATGAGCACCTAGCTATCACCATTAAGGTCCGAAGACCGGTAACCGGGCACATTTAACAGGAAAAATCGACTTGACCGGGCGATACTACATTTCAAACAGAACAGCCTCGCAGGGCGAAAATAAATTGGGGCACGCAGGCTCCCGAACCTATTACAACCTACTGATAAAAATGGACCAAATGCTGGGAATTCCAAATGCGGTCGACCGGTTTGCCAGTGGTGGTTTCGAGCCGATAGGTCCCCGGTCTCACTACGGCCGAAACGACGTAGGGACCTTCCCAGCTCTGGGCCAATTTCCCGTTCTCTAGCGGTTTGCTGGCCTGTCTCTCTCTCAGCACGTAATCCCCTACTTGAAAGTAGCGGGGGCGCACTTTAGGGTCGCGGTACGCTTTCAATTTCTTTTGATATTCTTCGACCCTCCGGGCTGCGACCTCTCTCCTCTCTTCCACAGAATCCAACCCGGTGATTATTAAGGAGTCATTGCCGTTCTCATCATAGCTCCGCTCTCTAGAGGTCGGTATCCACGCTTCCACTGGCAGGCGGGCTTCGGCGCCGTAAACTAGTGCGAAAGGCGTTTCCTTCGTGGCCTCTCGAGGCGTAGTCCGGTACGACCACAAGATGTACGGGAGCTCGTCTGCCCAGCTTCGTCCGGCCGAGTGCAACTTCTTTTTCAGTCCTTCCAGGATGGTTCGGTTCGCATTCTCTACTTGACCGTTCCCTTGAGGATATGCTACGGAAGAACGGAGCGACCTGGTGCCCACCGTTGCTAAGAAATTTTGGAAATACTGGCTCTCGAACTGTCTTCCGTTGTCGGTCACCAACTGAACTGGAACTCCAAAGCGGGAGATCACGTTTCGCCATATAAACCGAGCGCACTGCTGAGATGTAATCGTCGCTAGTGGTTCGGCCTCTACCCATTTCGAAAAGTAGTCCACAGCAACGATTATGAAGCGGCGTCGACCGGTCAACTGCGGGAAAGGTCCCAAGATGTCTACTCCCCATTTGGCGAATGGTATTGCAGAACTGACCGGGTGATAAAAGGTGGCCGGCCTGCCTGGGACTCGAGCGTAAAGTTGACAGGGTTCACACGACTTTGCTAGTGCCTCACAGTCTAATTGAATCGATGGCCAATAGTATCCGATCAGCATTATTCTTCTTGCCAAGGCCCGGCCCCCCTGATGGGCAGAGCAAAGTCCGGAATGCAGCTCGGCCATCACGAGTTTGGCCTCAAAGCGGGTTAGACATCTCATCAGCGGCCCTCCATAAGACCGCCGGTAAAGGCGATTGTCGACTATCTGGAAACGAGGAGCTCGCAGCTTTACTTTCCTGGCTCTCTGCTCATTCTCTGGTAAAGTCCCGGTCTCTAAATATGAACGGAGGTCGGTGATCCAATCATCCGTTTCTGTATTGACCGGTATCACGGGAAGCGCATCCACGCAAGCAGTCTGCAGCTCTTCCACCCGGGCGACCTTCGATATATATTCCGGAGCCTCGTGCGATAGTCGGGATAACATGTCCGCATCCGCATTCTCGGCCCGTGGAATGTGCTCGGCTCTGCAAGCGTCAAACGATCCCATAACGGATAAAGCGTAGTCGCGGTACCGGGCTAACCGTTCCCCTTTTGTTTCGAAAGCGCCGGTGACCTGTCCGACGACTAGGGCTGAGTCAGTCCGGATCCTCACATGCCGAGCCCCCAGAGAACGGGCGCGTCGCAGGCCAGCTATGAAGGCCTCGTACTCCGCTTCATTGTTGGTCGGTGAGAAGGCAAGCGACAGGGCGTAGTAAACTTTGAAGCCCTCCGGGCTGGTAAGAACTATACCAGCGCCGGCGCCCTGCTTGCAGCTTGACCCATCTGTTGCAATTTCCCATTCCACCGGGGCATCGTCGGGGGTCGCCGGGGTGGTGCTGTCACGTGCTGAACATTCTACGACGAAATCTGCTACGGCTTGTCCTTTGATGGCCGGTCTCGGCGTGTATTCGATTGCGAACTGGGTCAACATCATTGCCCACTTAATTAACCGACCGGAGGAAGTGGTCGTCCGGAGTATGGCCCCTATCGGTTGATCGGTGAGCACCCGGATCACCCGGCCTTGGAAGTATGGCGTTAACTTCTTCGCGGTCGTGTACAACGCGAATACGACCTTCTCCAGCCGGGTATACCGCAGTTCAGGGCCCTGGAGAGCGTGGCTGATGTAATAAACCGGGCGTTGCACCCCTTCAGGGTCGGTTCGGCAGAGCACTGCGCTGATAGCGCGGTCCGATGCGGAGAGATAAATCTGCAACTCTTCACCAGGTTCCGGCCTGGACAACACTATCGGTGAGGCCAAGTACTCTTTCAAACTTTCGAAAGCCCGTTGACACTCATCAGTCCACATGAAGGCGGATGTCTTCTTTAGTGTCTGGAAGAAAGGGTGTGCCCGCTCAGCAAGTTTTGAGAGGAAGCGGCTCAGGGCGGCCAGTCGACCAGTTAGCTGTTGAACTTCTCTAACCGTGGCCGGCGGCCTCATGTCGATTATCGCCTTCACTTTCGCGGGGTTCGGCTCGATTCCTCTCCTTGTCATCATAAACCCGAGAAACTTCCCGGTCTGCACTGCGAAAGTACATTTGGCCGGGTTGAGTCTCAGCCGGTTATATCTCATGATCTCAAAGCTCTGTCTCAGGTCGGACGCGTGGTCATACTTATCTTTACTTTTTACCAGCATGTCATCGATGTAGGCCTCCATCGTTTTACCGATCAGCTCTCCGAACAAGGTGTTCACCATTCTCTGGTAAGTTGCACCGGCATTGCGGAGACCGAATGGCATAACTCGGTAGTAGTATAGACCGTCTGGAGTAATGAATGCTGTCTTGGCTTCGTCCTCTTCGGCCATCATCACCTGGTGATAGCCCTTGAAAGCGTCCATAAAACTTAAGAGCTCTGCGCCTGCGGTCTCGTCGACCATCTGGTGGATACTCGGGAAAGGGAACGGGTCTAGCGGGCACGCCTTGTTGAGGTCCGTATAATCCACGCACATCCTCCAGGCTGGGGGCTTAGGGACGAGAACTACGTTTGCTAACCACTCGGGGTAGTGAACCTCCCGTATGTGTCCGGCCGATACCAAAGATTTCGTTTCGGAGCGAACGAACTCTCGTCGGTCGGACGCCAGGTGTCTCTGCTTCTGCTTGACCGGTCGGGAGCCAGGGCGTACGGCTAACCTATGGCATATTGTCTGGCGGTCGATACCAGGCATATCTTCCGGTCCCCAGGCCAGGATGTCGGCGTATTCCCGAAGGACGGCGATGATTGCGGTCCGTAATTCTGGCGATAAGGCCGAGCCAATCTTCACAGTACGTTCCGGATGAGAGTCCGATAGCGGTACCAACTCGACCTCTTCCGACGGTTCGGGACGTTCGACTCGGGCGTCTCCCTTCTTACTGATAGCGTTCACCCGAGACGTGCTGGTATCTTGTTTCTGTACAGCCCGGACATAGCATCGCCTCGCCGATTGAGGGTCTCCTCTAACCGTGCCTACACCTTCCGGAGTCTGGAATTTCATACATAGGTGCGGCATTGATATTATCGCGCCGAGCTGCGATATCCCCGGCCTGCCTAAGATGGCGTTATGAACGCACGCCAAGTCAACGACGACGAACTCCATGGTCACCTGGAGCACTCTCGGGACGGTCCCGACCTCTACGGGCAGTCGGATGACTCCTTCCGGATGGACCATTGCTCCTGTAAAACCCGAGAGCGGTGTCTTGACAGGCATTAACTGGGACCGATCTAACTGAAGCTTTCGGAAGACGTCTAGGTACATAACATTCACACTCGACCCCGTATCCACCATGATTCTCTGTACGTCGACGCCGTTGATGTCTATGGTTACCACCAATGCTTCGGTCGTGCAGTTGGGGCTGCTCGGCAAGTCACGATCGGTGAACACGATAGGCTCCACTTTCACCCTTTTCTCCGGATTTGACTCGACTAGGGCCACGTGTAGATCTCGAGCCCAGTTACGCCGGTTTTCAGCAGTGTCGCCACCTTCCGGTCCTCCGAATATCACATGAATAACTTGTTTTCGAGCGGCTGCCGGAGGTTCCCTATCGAGGTCGGGGTCTTTATCTTTCTTGTCCTTATCTTTTTTGAAATCTTTCCTCCATCCACGCCGGTTCTTCTTCCTCTTTTCGGCGAACTGGGCCAATTCCCCGGTTTGTAGCAGGTCTTCGATCAGACCTTTAAGCACATGACACTCTTCGGTGTCATGTCCCCGATTGCGGTGATACGCACAGTACTTCTCCTTATCCGGTCCATCTCTCGCCGGGGCGGGCAACTGGATCAGATGACAACTTTGGGCGAATTGCAGGACCTCCGCAACCGGCCTGTTCAGCGGGGTGTAAATCGGGTTTCCATCGCGATCTTTCTGTCGCAGATTGTTCGGGCGTCGGTCTCGCTGGCTCTGATCCCTCCTCGACCCCCCGGTCTCCATCAACCTCTTAGCTGAGTTCGCCTCCGTGGCCGTAGCGTAAGCCACTACTCTGCGCACAGCGTCTTCGTAGCAGGTCGGCGGCCGGAGTATTAGGTCCTGGTACAGGTTTCCCGCTCTTAGCGAGTTCAACAACAAGTTGGTGGCAGTTACGTCATCTACGGGTTCTATTTCCGACATTTCCTTATTCCATCGCTCGATAAAGACAGAGAGCGGCTCCCCGTCTAACTGTTTGGCGTTTTCCAAATGAGAGAAATGTTTCTTCACGGTCTTGGCCATGGCGAAACGATCGACAAACCTCTGGGCCAGGTCTCGGAAATTCGAGATGGACTCTGGTTCTAGGGTGCGGAACCACTCTGCAGCTCTCCCGGTGAGCGTGGAGTAGAACGCCCTACACATGACGGCCTCGGATACCCCCATCATGAGCATGTTACCATAGTAGAGGTTGACATGCTGTTCGGGGTCCGACCTGCCAGCGTACTCTTTGTCTCCAGGAACGCGCAGGTCTATCGGATATGGCTCACTCATGAGCTTGTGCGTAAAGGGCGTTCGGAGCAGGTTGCTAGATCGGCCGGTGGGTCGGTCAGTTCCTTCCTCACGCTTCCATCTGTTGAACTCCGCTCGGACTTGATCGAGCATTCCACGCGAAAGACCAGGCGGACGGGTCGGTTTACGGCGTCTATGGTGACGGGAATCCGAAGAACTTGCTTCGCTTGAATCAGCTTCGGTCGCGGTCGGGACATGTAATGGTCGACGCCCTCTCTCCATCGGCGGGTCGATTCGGTCTAGAACACTGACTCTCGGCGGCTCTTCTTGGGCTGGAGGTGGCTTGGAACCTGAGGTGCCCAAACGCGACAGAGCAGGTCGACGCGCCGATGTCGGTTCTCGTAATCTAGAGGAGATCGGTCGCCTTTCAGACTGCGCCCTCCTAGCGGGCGAGTGGGTGGCTGCAGCCTCGATCGTCGTAGTATCCGGATGAGGGACCGGCGGCTGAGTGTGCAGCTGAGTGGGCGGTGCCGGCTGGAACGGGAAAGGAGGGGCGTAAGGCGTCGGATAGAAACGAGGGGAAGTGGTCCACCAATGAGCGGTCGGATCAAGCGGGTATGGTGGGTATTGGTACGGTATCAGCCCGACCGGTATAGGGAATGCTTGGGGAGGGTGAATCATGTTGACAGGATCAGCCGCCGGCGGACTAGTGGTATTGCTCGGGTCGTCTCTAGAGCTAAGGCGGGAACGTAGGTCGGGAGGTACCTCCAGCTCTGGATCCGCAGCGGCAAAATAGTCCATATATGGGTACATGCTTGGAGATTGAAGTTAGGTAGAACGGGACTCGGCTTGTTACTTCGTCCCCACGGACGGCGCCAAAATGATACGGAATAATACGGAAGAGTATATTCGTATTAATATATGGTAGAGTACAGGAAAAAATACTCTAAGTGTGACCGAGCTCCGTGACAGTGGGTCAGCGGCTCCCGGTCTCTTTAGCTGCTGTTCCAGAGGTCCCAGCAAAAGCCCCCCTCTCTCTACATTAAATGTGCCTTTTATAGCGGATATGGCCAGGCCTACTCCGGTCGGGCTGCATGCAGGACACGTGGCAGACATGCACCGGTCACGCTATCGGTCCAATGCGCTTATGATAGGTGGATATGAGACCCCCACTTCGAATCCCGCCCGGGTTGCCGCGGCGACCCGGAGTGTATTGTACAAGGCTCGTCAGACCGGGAATAGAATCTAAGGGCCTGGCTGAGTCCTTTTTCAGAGAGAGAGATCGGGATACGGAGACCGGATTTTAGCCCTATCAAAACCCTTTTGACATTTTCTTTTCATTATGTTTGGTTGTAATTTAAGTTTGATATTTATGTTTGAACATTAATTTTTGTATGAACTAATCTTATGAATTATAAATATTTTTTTTTACTTTATATATTTTCAAATATATGTTCTTACTTTATATTTTATTTAAATATATTGATTTTATTATTTTATATTTTAATATATAAACAAATCTATTTAAATTTAAAATTATTTAAATTGTATGAAGATGTCCTTTTTAGTCTTTTTACATTTATCAGCTTATCAAAAAGCTAATTTTACCAAACACTTTTAAGCATAACAGCTCTTCAGGTTTCAGATTCGAGCTTATAGCTTTTCAGTTTTCAACTACTTTTTAAGTTTTCAGCTACCTTTTCAGCTAGGTTTGCCAAACATAGCCAACATCTTAATTCTTAAATATAATGTCCAACCCAATAGGCAACCTTGGCATTGGGCTAAGTCATAGAAATAATGTCATTGTTTTTTATATCACAACATGACTTAATTAAAGTCATTCACCAGCTAGCCCAAAACCTTGGCTCAATCCCGTCAATGTAATTATTTCTGTGCAATGTATAGTATATTCATACTACTAACACCTTGCCTAAAATAGCTTCGTTTTTGTCTTCAAAAAAAAAATATTACTAACACATTTTTAGTCAAATTTATCACACAATAATTTTTTAGTATAGAGTATAATTTATTTATTTTTTTTGGGTGTGATTGGTGGATTAATATACTAGAATGAGTTATGCTTTATCTCGTGCACACCTTAAATAGTCGCTACAAGTTTCCCTCTTAAGCAGAGTTTAGTAAAAGTTGAGCAAATTAGCACGCGAAAATATGTTTTCATATTGCTTTTTAGATAATAATTTTGTGTACAGAAGATTTATAAAGATATTGGGTGGGGTTGAGCAAAGACTGAAGAGCGAGATCCAGTATCGAAACGTGACGTTGGCTCCTAAATAAGTATAATAAAATAGTGTTGTTTCTTCGATATTAGTTATAGTTTTTAATATGATAATAAACATTTTATAGTAGGTCATGAATTTAAATTGCGCTGTAATGATCTGACTGGGGTTCATTGAGGACTTTTTCAATTTAATATTTATACATTTCTTCACGCATTAATTGCTTAAATAAAGATACAAAGATATACTCATTAACTACTTAACAATAAGTAAATTTGTAATTTAATATTTAAAATTTTCTACTGGTTGTTGGTAATGGTACGTACCTTCATCCTCTCTTAATTACCCATTGCTTTCACTACTTTCCCAACTTCAATTCTTTACCTAAACTGCCTAACTTCCAAACTAAATACTGCCTGCAGAAGGCAGACCAAAATACAAGGTAGCCAATCACTAAATGCATGCCTTCTCATGGATTAATTACCTTGGACCCCCACACCCCTCCATTTACACCCTTCCTTTAAAGCTCTATACTCTGTAGAGACTATCCATTTTTCTTCATTCCTAATTTCTGTAGTGTTTTAGGTGAGTTGTTTCTGAACGAAACCTAACTGAGTGATGCATTAAATTGACTCGGGTCCGGTATCTTGCTCTGCTTCATCGGGATCAGTTTGCTCCAAATTCAACTTCAATATATCCATCATCGAGAATCAGTTAAATAATTAGTTTTATCCTGTGAGATACATATACCTATATATATAGTATTTCAATATTTGTATGTGTGTGTATATATAATGGAGAAAATTAATTCGGGAATATGAATTAATTAACCAAATAAACAAGATTAAAGATCAATGGAATATGAACATGGAGACAATGTTCGGATGAAATAATATAATAACTTATTTTACTATATAATGCTCAATTATTACAAAGGGAAGTTAGAATTAGACAAAGCATGTCTTAAACTAGACAATGACTTAACTATTTATACTAGCTCCCTAACAACTCTGAGATAGAGAATTGATGCGACCTCCTCCACTTCTCAGCCTTTGACTGATCCCGAGTCTCCCATCTACATCCTCCGAGTTCATGCCTAGCCAACCTGACCTCCCAACGCAATTGACCCCAAGGTCAGCCCTTGGTTTACGTGCTTTAATTTGCCTTGAGTTTGCGTCATGCCTTTTAAACTTAAAAGTTTTGACCTAGTCTAATATATTCATCACTACGGTAACATATAACAATGTTATAGTAAAATGTAATAAATTTGTAGATGTTATTTGTTTGATTTTTATTTTTTATTTTTAAAGTCAATCAACTTTCATTTTATTTACCTGTTTTCATTTTTGTATTATAACATACTGTACTGTTCTTATGGTGTAGAATTTTTGCATTTATATGGCATATACTCCCAGGCCACCTAATTAAAATACTGGATCGGCTAATAATAAGCAATGTACAGCCTAATTTGTAGCTGTAATTAATATCTGCAGGGACTGCAGACTGCTTAAACAATCTACTGCTGATGATATTAGCACTCGATAATATAAATGATATGTACTAATGTACTATACAGAATTACAGATTTACAGAGTAGTTATTTACTCCAAGTTACAGTAACTGTCAGGTATTGCCGTTAGAAAATTTCTTACTTATGTGACTTGCATTACCATATTTTACTATTTCTTAATTTTTTTAGTACTATTGTAATATTTGTTTATAACTACTTTCATAACCTATTAAAGTACAAAAAGTCGATACTTCTCCCACTGAGTCTCGAATCCATGATCTCCCATATAGGAGAGTCATTTCGTGCCACTGAATCACATAAGAAAAATAAATTACTACTAGAAAATTCTATGCGACGACGAGACTCGATTGAAAGTGAGTAAATATTTATTTGAATAATAATTGAGTAGATTTAATTTGGTATTAATAAATTAGCTGAACTTTAATAGGTGAACGGCCGGCAAGGGAAGCCTTTAATTGGCATCAATGTGTCCGCGCCGGCCGTACGGGTTTCAGAGTTGGATTTCTCAACCCTGCTCTGTGCTTAATTTATTTTGCCTTCTAACAATGAACAAACTGTAATTTGTCATTTAATCTATAGCACTAATTATCAAACAAATCCGTATTTCAGAGTTTGTTCTGCATCAATCTAATTGAAACTCAATTTATTTAGTCTTGTTCATGTGATGCATATACCAATACAATATATTGATCGATGTATAAAAATGTGTGTGTTGATTTGTGGTGAACACCTATCAACAATAACAATTATAATATATGGTAGATGACGAGCCAACTTCATTAGACAGTTGATTTGGTGATTATAAGATTGATTCAAAGTTTGACTCTTTGTGGGGATTGTTTATTGCGCTTTTTGGTCTGAGTGGTCAACTATGGACTAATTAAGTTTTTTTTTTTTTTTTTTTGAAAACTGGACAAATTAAGTTAATTTACCTTCTTATGGTTCTTTACCAAGTATGGAGACTTTGCTCCGAGCATATTTTCAAATAGCAACTACACAAACTTTCTTGTGAATCAAAGAATATATAGTAATTATTACAACCACCCTACAGTTTGAAGTCAACAACGTCACTGGGATGTTGGTCAGGACCGAAAGATCCGAGTGACAGTGAATTAGGTTTTAAGTGCCCAACTCACCAGCTCGTCGTATATGCTTGGAGTTATCTATTTGTGTATCTCAACTTGACTTAGAGTTACTTTTCGTATCAAGTAAAGTAACGCAGTCACCCAAGTAAAGGCAAATTAAATGATGATCTAACGCAGCAATGCCACATATTGTGAACTGTGGTAACAAAAAACATGTATGGAGGAATCATGTGACAGCGGCTGTATAAAAATATGTATGGAGGAATCATGTGACGGCGAATGTATAAAAACATGTATGGAGGAATCATGTGACGGCGGCTGTATATATATAGTATATGTGTTTTTTTTTTTTTTGGTTATAATTCGATTTTCACATTGTAAGTGCATGTGAAAACGTGAACGCTCAACCCATTCTGTTAATGCCATCACACAAAGATCACAAAGCTAACTAAACACACGATGATTAGGTTTAATCACGCTTTAATCAGACACATGATTAGAGCTTAGCAAGCGTCGCCCGCAGTCGGCCAGAAATGTCCAACCCTCTTTCCTTTATCCACGTGCTTCACCACCCACCCTTATTAAACCAAATAATAATATTAAGAGCATCCTCAATAGCAAGTAAACAATGTTAAATTTTTCGGCCAAAATAGGAGAGAGAATGAAGAGGAAAATGGAGAAAAAAGAGAAGAAAATATAGAAAAAAATTGGCATGAAACACATTTGGTAGATGCGTGCCGTGCCAACTTTCTATTTGTTCAACGGTTGCCAGTCACTCTCTCTAACAAAGAAGACGATCGACCATTGTGGTCACCTTCTCTAGGTGAAGGTAACCACTATGGCTAGTTGCCTTCTCCAATGAGAATGCAACCTAGATGGTCGCTTTTTGCTCGAATGAAGTCGGGAACTATCGTGATTATTAGAGTATGGTTAGAATTTAGCATATCATTAATTGATTTTGGGGTTTCAATGCACTGAAATAGCATGTTCATGAGATTAATTATATTTTTCAAAAATTTAAAAGGCTAATTACACTTTAGTGTATTAGTTTGAGAGCCTATTTAACCATTTCTCTCAAATTTTTATATACACAAGGCATTAAGGGTGGATTGAATGTTTGTACAAAAATAGTTGTACACCAAACCTCGGAGTACCAATAGTAGGAATAACGACGCGCATTAAAAATCCAGCTGTGCTTTAGCTATTTCACTATTTGTTTCGTCGCATATCTTAACAAGTACTGCCTTCCATTGAAAACCACTGACTATAAAATCAAACGTTCTCGACCTTTAACCATACTCCACAATCCCACTTCAAAACCCACAACTACTAGCCATGGAGTGGAGTAGGGGGCCCATCATCGGCCGGGGCTCCTCCGCCACCGTCTTTCTCGCCGCCGATGCGTCCTCCGGTGAACTCTTCGCGGTTAAGTCTGCCGAGTTCTCCGATTCCGGTCTGCTGCAAAAAGAGAAGTCCATACTTTCTCAACTCGATTCTCCTCACGTGATCAAGTGCCTGGGATTTGACATCACGTGCGAGGAGAATAAGGTTATGTACAACGTTTTGTTGGAGTATGTTTCCGGTGGGACCCTCTGTGATGTGGTTAAGAAGCTGGGGAGTTGTGTTAGTGAACCCATGATTCGATTCTGTGCTCGTGAGGTTTTGTTGGGGATAGAATATCTCCATTCGAAAGGCATTGTACATTGTGATTTGAAGGGACGGAATGTTTTGGTCAGTGAAGACGGTGCGGTTAAGATTGCTGATTTGGGGTGTGCGAAATTGGTGGGAAATGGAGGAGTTGTTAGTTCTGGATTTTCCGGCACGCCGGCTTTTATGGCGCCGGAGGTGGCGCGTGGCGAAGAGCAAGGATTTGCAGCTGATATTTGGGCGTTTGGGTGCACGATCATCGAAATGGCGAGTGGATCTTCGCCGTGGCCGGAGATGGACGACCCGGTTTCGGCTCTTTACAGAATCGGTTATTCCGAGGATGCCGTGCCCGAATTTCCCGGCTGGATTTCCGGCGAGGCTAAGGATTTCTTGAGCAAATGCTTAAACAGAAACGCCAAAGACCGGTGGTCGGCAACGGAGCTTCTTCACCACCCGTTTCTGCAAAATCCGAATTCTAATCCCGAAAAACTCGAAATTCTTCCTAGGAATTCTCCCACGAGTGTAATTGATCAAGGCTTTTGGGAATCAATTGAGCCGTCAAAATCACCTGTCCCGGCCTCTCCCGTCGATCCTCCGGCGAATAGGATCGGACGGTTGATCGGATCATCAACCTTTCCCGATTGGGAAGACGACGAGCAAGGTTGGGTGAACGTAAGAGGAATAATCGAAACTGTTAATTTGTCACCTATAGAAAAAACGGATAAAACTATATTTCAAACTGATTGCAACCTTGATCAAGAAGATGAAGATGAGTTAATGGAGGTGGAGCCATTTCTCTTTCCAGAAGATTTGGAGTGCTTGAGGACCGGCAATGGAGGTTTTCTGTTTGATTTTTTTGCAGAGAAGATTAGCTTTAGTTCTAGGTTAGGTACAACAATAAATATAGCATTGTCACATGAGAATGTTAAACATCAGTTATCACTCGGAATTCAAACTTTTATGAAGAATATGATTAAAATTTCATATTTAATGGACTCACATAATATCATTATAAAGTTGTTGATTAGAAGGTAACAAAATTTTATATTCGAACTCATCGAGGTTTAGCTACAACTTAAATACCATTGCAGAATGAATGTGAGCAAATCGGAAGAATCTGTGTTATTAAGATAGAAACAATATAATCAGTTGATGATTTAGGATACAAACTTAACACAAAACAAGCCATAAACAGAGGTTTCATGCTTTATTCATTGGTGATAGCTTATTAATTAATGTAATTAATCATCTTTTGAGGCTGTTTTGTCAATCTCTTTGCTGCTACGAGTGTGGATCTGTTTGGTTGCAGCCTCCAAATCCTTCCTCATCGTCTGTAGCTCTTTTATATAATAGTGAATCCTGTCTATCATCATCGCTAGGAATAGAGAAAATCCTGCATGCATTGTATGTTATTTCAACAAGTCATAGCATATAATAAATAGATATAAATAAGCAGTTTAATTATGAATTTAGACTTTTAATTAGGATGGTAATATCTACTTTAATTTGGTAACTATGGTTCACATGTTACTTGAGTCCATCAAAAGTAATCGGCTCTTACACCTGAAGAGGTTTGAATCTTATATAATTAGGTATGATATTTTACGTATTAAATTTTGAACATTTAAAATTGTCACCTAGAAAATAATACAAATGTCCTGATCTTTTTACCTCCGTTATAAACAGCTAATCTTACTAAATATGGAGTATCTTTTTACAAACTCCTAATACAATCCGCTTATCAGAATAGCTAACACAATATGCTAACGGGTAACAGCTAACAGTTAATTGTCAAACTACCCAGTATATCTACTACAATACTCACAGTTATAGGATGCTCTAATTTTATATAACCAGGTATGATACTCGGGGTATTAAAATTTAAACATTTTAAAATTGTCACCTAGATCATAATTTAAGAAGTGCATAAATAATACTACCTAAGAGTGATGCTTCGAGAAGGTGATTAGCAAGAAGAAGATGGTCAGTCTTTATCCGGGACATATTGTAGAAGATGGAGATGAGCACCATGAATAAGGTTCCGCCCGCGGTTTTGGCAATGACAGGGCCTCTCCCTCGCTTGAACCTTCCCAACAGCATCACCAGTGGATTCCTCAGCGGCGTCTTGAAAAGCAGCAAAAGTAATATTGCCACTTCTGAGAACACCAGAGTATACAAAGGTTGAATCATTTTCTTCTGCAAGTTCAATTGAATGGTGAATTGATGGAGTTAGTAAAAGTGATCCTATTTAGGATATAAAATGTATGTTGGTAGGGGCTTGCATGAAGAAAAGAACATGGAGAGATTCTGCGTGCAGTGGGCAATATTATATGGCATGCACTTTGGGTTATGTGTATAATTCCTTGCATGCACTTTGGGTAAGGAATGGATTTCAACATGTTTTCCTAAACAAAGTTCATTGGTAGGATAGAATTTTCATTATGGTGTACCATAAGATACCTTATCTTAAAAATGGTAAGTAACGGTTGATTGTTATACTTATAGGCAATTGATTGATGAAACGCATGATAGTATACTCAAACTAATTAAGTGGTCGTTTAGAAACTTAATTTTAGGTTTGAGAAATTACCACATATTGTTTGGCTAAATACGCCATGGTGCACAGTAAAACTTGCCAACTTGGGTGATCACCTTTACAAGGTTATAGAAATTCCATTGAAGATGACAAGATGTTATGTTGTTCCATTATTCAGATGAGATAATGGGCTTATATCCATGACCTATGAAAAATAATATGGGCCAAAGTTGGGCTTATGTCCATGGGCCGTGACGGTTTTTCTTTAATTTGGTATATGGAAAACTTTATCGCGGAAGTCAAAAAGACAAAAGGTAACAGCCGGTTTAAAAATCAGGAGGCAGGCACCGTAGCCTTAAACCACCAAATGGCGCTAAACTGAAACAGGAGCGGAAACATGGAGGCAGCGGCATTTACTTCAGCTTCACAACTTGGAATCGCTGGAAAATTTTCTTCATCGTCGTCTTCTTCCGCCGGTTCTAGGTTTCTTCGTTTCCTGCAGAACAAGCCTAATAGTATCGATCTCAGTTTCAAACCTTCTAGAAGCTCGATCCCCGCCTCTGCTACTGGCGAGGAGGATCCCGATCCGCGCCTCTGCTACTGGCGAGGAGGATTCCGGTAATTCTCATCGGAGTGTGTATATAATGCATTGAGAAACGTACAGTTATGTGAAAAAATGGCGAGACGTTTCTCTATGGAGATGTTAGTTAGTGATAAAGTATTGATCTATTTCCTTTATTTTCCTTCAAATTTACTTATATTTTATGATTAACATTAATGCTTTGCAGTGGTAACTTTGCTCGATTATGGCGCTGGAAATGTCCGGAGTCTCAGGAATGCAATTCGGTTTCTCGGCTTTGACGTTAAAGATGTAATCTATTTTTAAATATGTTCCTCGAATCATTTCTACTTCTCCGTTTTGAGTTGTTGAGAATTTCACTAGAATATAAGTCTGAGTGTCTGACAATATAATGAACTTCAATAATTCTTGTCTGATTTTCTTCATATCACAATATTAGTTCATACTTCACAGTACTTGATTTGTTACTATGAGATTTCACTAGAATATAAGTCTGATATTCTACACATCACAGTATTAGTTCATACATCACAGTACTTGATTTGTTATTATGTTCCTCGAATCATTTCTACTTCTCCGTTTTGAGTTATTGAGAATTTCTCTAGAATATAAGTCTGACAATATAATGAACTTTGATAATTCTTGTCTGATTTTCTTCACATCACAATATTAGTTCATACTTCACAGTACTTGATTTGTTACTATGTTCCTCGAATCATTTGTACTTCTCCGTTTTGAGTTATTGAGAATTTCACTAGAATATAAGTCCGACAATATAATGAACTTCAATAATTTTTGTCTGATTTTCTTCACATCACAATATTAGTTCATACTTCACAGTACTTGATTTGTTACTATGAGATTTTAAGTAACCAAGTAGTGAAGCTGGACTTAGCTCTTCTGGAGAATCTGTATTGCCCCTATTGCCTTTCCTTTTTATTCCTATTTATTGTCTTGGCATCTATTTAGGTACAAACACTAGAGGACATTTTGAAAGCTAAACACCTCATTTTCCCTGGAGTAGGTGATTTTGCTATTGCCATGGATGTGCTCAACAAGAAGGGGTAAGATTCTAGTAGAATTTACACCTAATGATTGATAGGACTAGTGAAGCAATCATTGGTCAATTACAGTTATTTATAGATTAGGGGATATTGTGCATTAACTTTTCTTGAACACTATAATTTGCTGGTCCAAGTGAGTTTTTTCTGAGAATTTATGAAAGCTATATTCAGCAGAATGGCTGAAGCTGTTTGTACTTATATTGAGCATGATCGCCCATTCCTGGGAATTTGTCTTGGCATGCAGCTTCTTTTTGAGTCAAGTGAGGAGAATGGACCAGGTAACTGGTTTAAACAAAATTCTCTCTCAAGAGTTTCCATTTTATTTCATCTTGTCAATCAATTCTACCAAAAAGAGTCAAAAAGTTCTTGGCTGACTTACCATCATGTGTATGCAGTAAAAGGTCTTGGATTCATTCCTGGAGTAGTTGGGTGTTTTGACTCATCTAAAGGAATTAGAGTACCTCATATTGAGTGGAATTCACTTGAAATAACAAAATCTTCAGGGATCTTGGATGAAATTGGGAAGCGTCATGTCTATTTTGTTCATTCTTATCGTGCAACACTGGTACAATTTTTCTAGCTCTCTCTCTATCATTGTTGAAACCTTAATGTTTGCTTTTGCATGTAAGAAACTTGCTTAACCTGCCATCACTTCTTTCAGTCAGGTGATAATAAAGAGTGGGTATCATCAACCTGCAATTATGGCGATAATTTTATAGCATCTGTTAGAAGGGGAAGTTTCACCCTGAGAAGAGTGGAGGTATGCTGTACGTGAACCTTGTATGCCAAGAAAAGTGAGAAATCCAGGTAAGGAGTCAACATAACTTGGGTCTCTATCGTTGTAGTTTTGGAATTTGGAATTCCTTGGTTTATGTATCCAGTTTCTCTGGTGCATAAAGCAGACTAGAAAAGAGATATGTCAAGGGGGAGAGCGTGATTAGAATAAACACCATGTGTAGTTCTGAAGTACCTTAGCTCTCTTGCTGTGGGAAATCGGGGGCAGTGTTGATAGAGGGAGAGAGGAAACTTGAAGTTTTGCCTTTCCAAGATTTTAAAGGGGAGAATAAATTGCTTTTGTTTGACTGTTTTCACTACTTGTTTCAGGTCCAAACGGCGAAGAGTATGCTTGGTACCAGTGTACAGTGAGTTGTCATCTATATTCTTCTCACTTTTATCTGTATCAGTTTTTGTCCACGTAATTATCAATATTGTCTTTCATCTGTTCTTTTTGTACTATCCTCACAACTTCAAGCCTTATTAATTTGTATTTGTCCATTTCAAGGTGAATGGTGGGCGAGAAGGTCGACCAATTGGGGCATATGAGCTTGCCAAAGCTGTTGAAGAATTAGGAGCTGGTGAAATACTGCTTAATTGCATTGACTGTGATGGTATGATGAATTATTCTATTTTATTATATATAATTGTTATACATTCTAGCCAGCCTACTCCGTTATGCATGAAGATATTCTCTGGTGATCGTTTCTTATAGTTATCTACTTATATTATAACCACCTGGGTTTTTTTTTTTTTTCTTTTTTTTTCGTTTTTGTGATGTTTTCAGGCCAACGGAAAGGATTTGATAGACCTAATCAAACAAATTTCAGATGCTGTAAGCATCCCGGTAATTGCGAGTAGTGGTGCAGGAGCAGGAGCTGTTGAACACTTCTCGGAGGTTTTCAAAGAAACAAATGCCTCAGCTGCCCTAGCTGCTGGTATTTTCCACAGAAAGGAGGTAATTTGGAATAGAAAAAGGAATATGATTGAAGTGTAATTTTCCTAAATATATATAAGAAAATGCAGATACCTTTTCAATTTATGGTTCTTTACAGACGCTATGATGTAAATGCAGATACCTATTCAATCTGTGAAGGAGCATTTACTGAAGACTGGTGTAGAAGTTAGAATGTGATATAACAAACGGTGAGATTAACTTCATTCACGAGTTCTGATTTACATTATAAAAGTGCATCTCCCTTTTTTCATTTGTCATGTACAGTAGTTATGCATGATTGAATATATAAAAGAACCAATTTTAGCTTTGGAAAAATCTGACTGATTAGATCAATTTTTTTTAAAAAAAATGTAGGTGATATTTTCGTAATTATCATCAACTTTATTATGCAAACTTGATCACTAGAATTTACGATTCTTAAACTTTTTTAGGTTTGCACATTTAGTATTAACATTTTCCATATTTAGTATTAAAAAATTACACTTACAAAAATACGAAAGTGTATTATTGCATTTAGGGTTACAATTTGATTGAGTATATTTAGTTATTAAAGATTGTATATTTAAATGTTCAAGTTTGCATAGTAAAGTTGATGATAAATATGAAAATGTTATCCGAATCATTTAAAAAAATATGATCAAAGCTGTCGAATTTTTTCCAATTTGATTGAGATTTTGGTTTTTATTTTGTTTAGTAATTCACTTTTTACTCCTTAAGGTTTAATAATTACTGTTTAGATTTAAGATTTAACTTTTTAGTTGATTTTATAAAATTTGTATATTTAGTTATGATTGTATATTTAAATGTTCAAGTTTGGATAATGAAATTGATGATAAATATGAAAATGCTACCGCGATTTAAAAAAAAGAAGATCAAATTGGTCGAATTTTTTCCGATGCAAGGCTAAAATTACTATTAGTTCTTATTTCTCTCTATACATACATGTGTGTGCGTGCGCGCTCACTTGAAGGCATAAACATGTGCAGTCAGCAATTTATGGTATTAAAAGGGAAGTTATTCAACTTAAATGTTATTGAAGCAATTATCCATACAAATCGTCTTTATATCTTACAAATTTCATTAAAAATTTAGTTATACATTGTTGCAAAGAAGACATAATAAGCAATGTCCATAATAATGCACTTAAATCAACAAAAATGTGCACTCGAAGACACAAAAATGCGAAATCAAAGCAATTATGCTACCGTAACAAGGAGGTATTCAATTTAAGTGTTATTTAAGCAATTATCTATACGAATTGTTTGTAAATTACTAAATTACACAAATTTTATTAGAAATTTAGTTATACATTTTTACAAATAAGTCAAAAGACATAATAAACATTGTCAATAATGCATTTGAAGATACAAAATTTTGCACTCAAAAGCACAAAGATATGAAATCAAGCAATTTTGCTACCAAAAAAATGAATTATTTAATTTAAAATTACTCAATTTAAGTGTTTTTGAAGCAATTACCCATATAAATTGTTTGTAAATTACATGAATTTCATTAAAAATTTAGTTATGAGAAAATATGCACTCAAAGACAAAGACCTAAGCAATGTTTCACACACACGAGCGTATATAATATGTATGTATATATATATATAATATAGATATATATATGGGAGGTGGTGGGTTCGAGCCTCAGTGAGGGCAATACTGACTCTTGTGCTTTAATAGGTTGAGAAAATAGTTATGAACAGATACTGCATTGTAATAGAGTTAGTAGTATTCAAAAAAATATATAATATAGATACATACATATTCATATATACATACATGTATATACATACGGATACATATATATTAATCTATATACATACACACATATATAAATACATACATATATATACATACAGATACAGAGATTCATATAGATAGATAGATACACCCCCCTCCCCCACCGTAACCNATTTGTACTTCTCCGTTTTGAGTTATTGAGAATTTCACTAGAATATAAGTCCGACAATATAATGAACTTCAATAATTTTTGTCTGATTTTCTTCACATCACAATATTAGTTCATACTTCACAGTACTTGATTTGTTACTATGAGATTTTAAGTAACCAAGTAGTGAAGCTGGACTTAGCTCTTCTGGAGAATCTGTATTGCCCCTATTGCCTTTCCTTTTTATTCCTATTTATTGTCTTGGCATCTATTTAGGTACAAACACTAGAGGACATTTTGAAAGCTAAACACCTCATTTTCCCTGGAGTAGGTGATTTTGCTATTGCCATGGATGTGCTCAACAAGAAGGGGTAAGATTCTAGTAGAATTTACACCTAATGATTGATAGGACTAGTGAAGCAATCATTGGTCAATTACAGTTATTTATAGATTAGGGGATATTGTGCATTAACTTTTCTTGAACACTATAATTTGCTGGTCCAAGTGAGTTTTTTCTGAGAATTTATGAAAGCTATATTCAGCAGAATGGCTGAAGCTGTTTGTACTTATATTGAGCATGATCGCCCATTCCTGGGAATTTGTCTTGGCATGCAGCTTCTTTTTGAGTCAAGTGAGGAGAATGGACCAGGTAACTGGTTTAAACAAAATTCTCTCTCAAGAGTTTCCATTTTATTTCATCTTGTCAATCAATTCTACCAAAAAGAGTCAAAAAGTTCTTGGCTGACTTACCATCATGTGTATGCAGTAAAAGGTCTTGGATTCATTCCTGGAGTAGTTGGGTGTTTTGACTCATCTAAAGGAATTAGAGTACCTCATATTGAGTGGAATTCACTTGAAATAACAAAATCTTCAGGGATCTTGGATGAAATTGGGAAGCGTCATGTCTATTTTGTTCATTCTTATCGTGCAACACTGGTACAATTTTTCTAGCTCTCTCTCTATCATTGTTGAAACCTTAATGTTTGCTTTTGCATGTAAGAAACTTGCTTAACCTGCCATCACTTCTTTCAGTCAGGTGATAATAAAGAGTGGGTATCATCAACCTGCAATTATGGCGATAATTTTATAGCATCTGTTAGAAGGGGAAGTTTCACCCTGAGAAGAGTGGAGGTATGCTGTACGTGAACCTTGTATGCCAAGAAAAGTGAGAAATCCAGGTAAGGAGTCAACATAACTTGGGTCTCTATCGTTGTAGTTTTGGAATTTGGAATTCCTTGGTTTATGTATCCAGTTTCTCTGGTGCATAAAGCAGACTAGAAAAGAGATATGTCAAGGGGGAGAGCGTGATTAGAATAAACACCATGTGTAGTTCTGAAGTACCTTAGCTCTCTTGCTGTGGGAAATCGGGGGCAGTGTTGATAGAGGGAGAGAGGAAACTTGAAGTTTTGCCTTTCCAAGATTTTAAAGGGGAGAATAAATTGCTTTTGTTTGACTGTTTTCACTACTTGTTTCAGGTCCAAACGGCGAAGAGTATGCTTGGTACCAGTGTACAGTGAGTTGTCATCTATATTCTTCTCACTTTTATCTGTATCAGTTTTTGTCCACGTAATTATCAATATTGTCTTTCATCTGTTCTTTTTGTACTATCCTCACAACTTCAAGCCTTATTAATTTGTATTTGTCCATTTCAAGGTGAATGGTGGGCGAGAAGGTCGACCAATTGGGGCATATGAGCTTGCCAAAGCTGTTGAAGAATTAGGAGCTGGTGAAATACTGCTTAATTGCATTGACTGTGATGGTATGATGAATTATTCTATTTTATTATATATAATTGTTATACATTCTAGCCAGCCTACTCCGTTATGCATGAAGATATTCTCTGGTGATCGTTTCTTATAGTTATCTACTTATATTATAACCACCTGGGTTTTTTTTTTTTTTCTTTTTTTTTCGTTTTTGTGATGTTTTCAGGCCAACGGAAAGGATTTGATAGACCTAATCAAACAAATTTCAGATGCTGTAAGCATCCCGGTAATTGCGAGTAGTGGTGCAGGAGCAGGAGCTGTTGAACACTTCTCGGAGGTTTTCAAAGAAACAAATGCCTCAGCTGCCCTAGCTGCTGGTATTTTCCACAGAAAGGAGGTAATTTGGAATAGAAAAAGGAATATGATTGAAGTGTAATTTTCCTAAATATATATAAGAAAATGCAGATACCTTTTCAATTTATGGTTCTTTACAGACGCTATGATGTAAATGCAGATACCTATTCAATCTGTGAAGGAGCATTTACTGAAGACTGGTGTAGAAGTTAGAATGTGATATAACAAACGGTGAGATTAACTTCATTCACGAGTTCTGATTTACATTATAAAAGTGCATCTCCCTTTTTTCATTTGTCATGTACAGTAGTTATGCATGATTGAATATATAAAAGAACCAATTTTAGCTTTGGAAAAATCTGACTGATTAGATCAATTTTTTTTAAAAAAAATGTAGGTGATATTTTCGTAATTATCATCAACTTTATTATGCAAACTTGATCACTAGAATTTACGATTCTTAAACTTTTTTAGGTTTGCACATTTAGTATTAACATTTTCCATATTTAGTATTAAAAAATTACACTTACAAAAATACGAAAGTGTATTATTGCATTTAGGGTTACAATTTGATTGAGTATATTTAGTTATTAAAGATTGTATATTTAAATGTTCAAGTTTGCATAGTAAAGTTGATGATAAATATGAAAATGTTATCCGAATCATTTAAAAAAATATGATCAAAGCTGTCGAATTTTTTCCAATTTGATTGAGATTTTGGTTTTTATTTTGTTTAGTAATTCACTTTTTACTCCTTAAGGTTTAATAATTACTGTTTAGATTTAAGATTTAACTTTTTAGTTGATTTTATAAAATTTGTATATTTAGTTATGATTGTATATTTAAATGTTCAAGTTTGGATAATGAAATTGATGATAAATATGAAAATGCTACCGCGATTTAAAAAAAAGAAGATCAAATTGGTCGAATTTTTTCCGATGCAAGGCTAAAATTACTATTAGTTCTTATTTCTCTCTATACATACATGTGTGTGCGTGCGCGCTCACTTGAAGGCATAAACATGTGCAGTCAGCAATTTATGGTATTAAAAGGGAAGTTATTCAACTTAAATGTTATTGAAGCAATTATCCATACAAATCGTCTTTATATCTTACAAATTTCATTAAAAATTTAGTTATACATTGTTGCAAAGAAGACATAATAAGCAATGTCCATAATAATGCACTTAAATCAACAAAAATGTGCACTCGAAGACACAAAAATGCGAAATCAAAGCAATTATGCTACCGTAACAAGGAGGTATTCAATTTAAGTGTTATTTAAGCAATTATCTATACGAATTGTTTGTAAATTACTAAATTACACAAATTTTATTAGAAATTTAGTTATACATTTTTACAAATAAGTCAAAAGACATAATAAACATTGTCAATAATGCATTTGAAGATACAAAATTTTGCACTCAAAAGCACAAAGATATGAAATCAAGCAATTTTGCTACCAAAAAAATGAATTATTTAATTTAAAATTACTCAATTTAAGTGTTTTTGAAGCAATTACCCATATAAATTGTTTGTAAATTACATGAATTTCATTAAAAATTTAGTTATGAGAAAATATGCACTCAAAGACAAAGACCTAAGCAATGTTTCACACACACGAGCGTATATAATATGTATGTATATATATATATAATATAGATATATATATGGGAGGTGGTGGGTTCGAGCCTCAGTGAGGGCAATACTGACTCTTGTGCTTTAATAGGTTGAGAAAATAGTTATGAACAGATACTGCATTGTAATAGAGTTAGTAGTATTCAAAAAAATATATAATATAGATACATACATATTCATATATACATACATGTATATACATACGGATACATATATATTAATCTATATACATACACACATATATAAATACATACATATATATACATACAGATACAGAGATTCATATAGATAGATAGATACACCCCCCTCCCCCACCGTAACCCCCAATATATATATATATATATATATATATATATATATATATATATATATATATAGACACACACACACCTGAGGGGAATTGATAATGGGTGTATGTGCTTTAACAACCCCAGACATTACACCTCGCTTCACTATGTCTAGCTTCACTCCATGCTTTTTTACCAAGGCATCCGTGTAAATGTGTAATCAAAATAGAGTTTCATCAAATTTGTCCTGCAAATAAGCAGATCGGTCAAGTCAAATTTGTCCTGCAAATAAGCAGATCGGTCAAGAAGCAAGTTAGTGATACACAATAATATCTTGGAGTATAAAATGTTTCCATATATGTTTCAGACACAAAATTTATGGTGTAAAGTCTAAACTTACTTACCAACTTCATTGAAAGTAGTCAACAATGCAAATGTGTTTTGTGAGTCTTTCAAACGTGCGGCAACTCTTTTTCTAAACCTGGTCATTGGAACTTGCCATCCATAGAATTGGAATATTTGGGGGTAAAAAAAAATCTGCAAGACTCACTCTTCTTTCTCTTTCTTTAGGGGGAAGCTGAGGTTCTGTAGCACTGTGTTTAGGGGGCTTAGTGGAAATTTCCTTTGGCCTTTCTTCGACAGGGGAAGCTTTAACTTTAGGCTTTGGTTTCTCTTTCTGTTCATCAACAGGAGGTGATAGATGTGGAGCAGCTTGCTCAGGTGGAGCAACATCATCCACACCTTCAACAGATTTTGTAATGACACCAACCTTGGTGCCTGGCTCCATAGTATATCCTTCTCCTTGGCTACGAACTAAAATAAATAAATACATATCACAATCTGGAATTCCAGAATTATCAAAGGGGTCAAGGGCCATTTACTTCTATTTTTCAGATTTTGCATTGCTCCAACATTTATTTCTCTAACTTTTCATTTTTTTAGCCCAAAAAAAAAAAAAAAGAGTTAGGGGGGTTAAAGAGAAAATTGGCAACAATGACTAGAGAAATAGCCGGAAATGGTGGGGTGGAGACAATGCCGAAGAACTGAAGAAGAGAAAGGGGGACAAAAAAAAAGAATTAAGCATATTGTTGGCGAGGTTTGACGCAGGTTTAGTCATCCATTTCTCCAAAATTGTAAAACATGTTAAATGGGTTATCCAAAATTTAGAAAAACTCAGAATGGTTTTCTATTTTCTAAATTGAAGAAATGACAAGTAAATGGATTCTAAATATTTTTAAAAAAATGAAATCATAATGAACTAATAAATTCAGTCACATACGACCTTTTGGATTACACCAGCTTCAGGACTGGTAAACATCAATTGTCACCTGGGAATATGAAAATTCATACATAAAATTTTAATCTTTCTTGAAAATGGAAATGTTTGAACTAAAATGGATCATTAAAGTGCCTGGGAATATGAAAATCCATACATAAGATTTTAATCTTTCTTGAAATTGGAAATGTTTGAACTAAAATGAAAGTACAGAGTGAAGTACCTTATCTGTTTCAACTTGAGCGATTGCCTCATCAACTTCTACTCTATCACCAATTTCTCATAAAGAAAGAAAAATGGGAACAGAAATAAGCACTAAGCCTCTGAGAAATATCAAATCATGAACAAACAGAACTCAGTGATGGTAAGAAGAAAACTTACTATTCAGGAATGAGCAAGTGTGCCCTCACTAATAGATTCACCCATAAAAGGAACAACAGCATCAACCAAATCACCTAATATACAAGAATTGGCAAAAAGGAAGGAGTCAAAATATTAGTTAAGATCTCCAAATTAGCCTTTCGTATAGTAATATTCAAACTTTGGGCGCAATCTAGGTCGAGTTTAAATTAGCCTCACAATGGTGAGAATATTGGATGCCGTAAACAAAAAGATACTTAGGACTCGAAACATATTAGGCAGAAGATTACTCTCAGTATAAGCATTTCACATGGATATCATACTACGATTCAGAACAAAAGTATAACAACTGTACTAAAGAAAAAAAAAATCAGACCACTATTAGCACAAAATGGCCTACTCCAAAACTGTAATGTAACGATTCAATTAAGATTGGCCTTGACTCCCCTGGCAGACAACGTAATGAATAAGAAGCACGGAATCTCTACTTTATGCTTTTTCATTCAGCCAAGAAAATGTACTCCGTATTAAAGGTAGCGTTAATCACATAATAGTTGTATAGCTTTCACAGAACAAAAGATAGGCATTTTGTTTTAGTCATTACCATGTGCAAAGTATTATTTTAGAACTTGTAATTGAATCTCAATATGAATTTGAGAAACTATAAAGAAAAACTAAATTGCTAATTAACACACTAAGCAAGAGAATAGATCCCTAACCTTTCTAGTCTCAAATTCATTGAGCTCCATGTAACAGTTTCACATATTAAAAGATACTCCGTAATAAGAATTTTAATGGATTAAGCATTATATACAGAGGCAGATTTATATTGGGGGTAGCTGCCCCACTCCTCCACCCCCACCCCAACTCCCTATATAGCTCTTGTAAATATATATATATATATATATATATATATATATATAGTACATGTTTTAAGTATAAGTATAAGAATACAGATAAATGTAAATAAAAAATGAGATAGACTAGTTGGCAAATCATGCCTTGGATCCTTGGGGTTCAAGTCCTAGTATTTTTGTTTCGCTCCCATTGAAAAAAAAATTTCTAGATCCGCCTCTAATCAAAATGAAGTGACTGAATCCCCTTGGATGAATTAATATCTGTTCATATTTAGAAAAGGATTATTCCAAATTCGTTGCAGTCCACAAAACCTAGAAGCACCAATATAGACCATATACCACTCGAGCTTGTAATCACAGACAATATCAGACAGAATTAGAAATGTCAAATAATAAAGAGAAAATTTGCAGGTAATTTGTTCAGTGTATCAGAGTCTATCATGCATTTATACTAGTCAAGCTTGTACTCAGTTTATTATGCGTTTATACTACTGCTGCTGATAAGATATCTTTGCGTGATTTTGCTATGATAACCTTACCAAACACACAATACAATACACAGTGATCACGATCTACAATTAGTTTTGCTTCTACTGCCGATGATTAGAAACCAGTTTCACATTCAATGAGGATTAAATGCACTATTATACAGACACACAACTTTGCACCATTATATTATCCAAACATACTAGCTAAAAGAGATACTATGAATACAGACAAAACAAACCAAATAGCATTACGTCTTCTGCCGCAACAGAGCAAACTCTAGGCTTTAATACACCAGATCAAATGTCATGCAACGGATATCCTAAATTCTGATTCGTATAACAAAACAAAATGTACTCCGATCCTATTCGTCTAAAAAACACATAATTATTCACGATGCATGTGTATATGTAGAGATGCACGAAGCTCAAGTCAGGATTAGTACGTACCGAAGTAGAAGAGACTCCAGAAACGAGTTTCCTCCGTAAAACGCCCAACATCATCCCTTAGCACTGCTCAATTGATCAAAACAATCAAAAACAGAAATGGAACAGCTAGCGGAAATAGAATATGTCCTCTAAGATCGTGAAGGAGGGAAGAAGCTTTAACCTGATTACTCCTCGACGGAGAAGAACAAAGGTAGGGAGAGAATTCGGAGCGCCGGCGTAGAGAGAGATAGAGAAGCGAATTGGCGGGAATGGAGGTCATTCGCCGCCGCGAAGCGAGGAATTTCCGGTACTGAACTCTACGTGCTAATGTGCTCTGCTTTTCTTATTCGGAATCAGAAACAAAATGTTACTCCTATGTCTAAAAAAACATATAATTATTCACGATGGATGTGTATATGTAGAGATGCATGAAGCTCAAGTCAGAATTAGTACCGAAGTAGAAGAGACTCCAGAAACGAGTTTCCTCCGTAAAACGCCAACATCATCCCTTAGTACTGCTCAATCGATCAAAATAATCAAAAACAGAAACGGAACAGCTAGCGGAAATGGACTATGTCCTGATAGATCGTGGAGGAGGGAAGAAGCTTTAACCTGATTACTCTTCGACGGAGAAGAACAAAGGTAGGGAGAGAAATCAGAGAATTCGGAGCGCCGGCGTAGAGAGATAGAGAGGCGAAATGGCGGGGATGGAGATCATTCGCCGCCGCGAAGCGAGGAATTTTCGGAACTGATCGAACTACCCGTGCTAATGTGCTCTGCTTTTCTTATTCGGAAATCGGAATTTTCCTTTTACTTCTGAAACATCGCATGAGCGCTGTAGTAAATGAGAAACATTACTCCGTGATAAGGCGGGGTAACCGTTTTTATACCCCGACGTCAGCATTGCTTTGGTGGTTATAAATCCTCTTTTTATTTAATTTATTTATTTTCATTAAAAATGATCTTTCGGCCCAATAACAAATTAAGACTAATGAATCCCAAAAGCCCAATCACGGCCCAAAATCAAATTAAAACTCTGCTCACCATCGCCTCTGCTGAGTTGTATACACAATTGCTTTTACAGAGTATCAAAGTTGTAAGTAACTATAGTCGGATCAAAACTCTGCCAGATTAGTCTTATTTTGCGGGATGCAGGTACTAGTATACAAAAATTGTTGTATATATATATGGCTATTTGCTTACACTTTTGATTATATCATGTGAGTGAGATAAAGATTACAAAGAAATAAGTTGATTGAGATTGACAGGGTTTGCATATTGTTTAGAGCCACTAAAAACTGCACTGGCTAGAACACTAGCTGCGGCCTCTGTGGGGTGATATCTGTCCCAGAAAATATAATCACTTCTGTTGGAGCAATATATGGATATCGGAGTGCATGGAATCTCAGCATTCAACCTCCCCAATCCACAGCATGCAGCTTTCACCTCCTTAAACCCTGCCATGAACAAGAACACTGTTAGCAACCTACTAGTCTTAATTGCACAGTTTTTGTTCTGAGACTTGAATACTTGATTTGTGACTTGACTCTGATAATACTGGCTAAATCAAGCACTTATTACTATGCAAAAGGCTATAGCTAATAGCGCCCGTCACATTTTCTATAAGTAGGGTGCTGGATTTGACCCTTCAAGCCTTAGCCCAACAATATTTTCGCAGACAAATTCATTGCTAGCTATTTCTTGATTTAGAAACTACTGCACCTACCGTAAGTTGATGGGTTTTGAATGATGGTTAGAAGGTAATTGTAGGTGTCGAAATATGAGTAGTTGAAGTCATTGAGACTGGATTTCAAGCTCTGAAGCATTGACTGAAGTCCTTGGTTGTACTTGTTTGCCCAGTAATTTGCTCCGTCGAGGCACTCCCCGGTTTTGTTCGGGTGCTGGTGCCGCAGCAACGGCATGCATCCGATCGCCGGCACCGCCGGAATCACAAATTTACGTGCCCCCAAACCGTGCAATTGCTGAACCAAAAACCATAACAAATTAAAGTCCACATTTATTATTTTATATTTTCAGATAGATCAAACACGTGGAAACGTGACCACGAATATTACATAAATTAATTACTTGTAAGTAGGGTTTGAGGGTGGCAATCATCTGATCAACGAATTGTTGCGGCGGAGTGGTCTTGGGGTGCTTTGAATCGGAGTTGAAGTAGTTGATGAGGTCATTGCTTCCTATGAGAATGAGGAAGGGAGATTTGGAGAGTTGCTGTTTAGCTGCGGCAGCTCCTAGCTGGTTCACCAATTTTTGTTGCACCGTGGAGAATAGTCGTACTTGATCCGAAAGATGTAGTGCCTTGCTCTATCAAAACATACCACATCAATTAATACGCGTCAGGACTATCACTTTTTATGTAGTCAAAATCTGTCTAATAAATACTTATTTGTACGATTACACGATTACTGTCTGTCTAGTAATCTTTATTGGTATTTAGAAAGAGTATTTTAATTGAAAAGTTCAAAATTTTAATCACTGTGATAGGAAATCTTACAATAACGCCATTATTTGTGGAGTTGAGGATTCCAGCGCCTCCAGAAGCAAAGCTTACACCTTTGAGGAAAACATTGTTCTTGTCGGAAAGGTATGGTGGAGGAGTCGGCAATCCCACTTTCTCAGCTGTCAAAATGTCAAATGATGTTTTATTTTATTATTTTAAAAGCCAAGAAATTCCGTGCATCACAAAAATTGTTTAATCTATACACTCCCATAAAAAGCATTAATATCTGAAAAAAGAAAGGTTCCCATTCTCTCAGACGTATCAATCAGTGCATGCCCTATCATGCAAGGTGGGCAGCTGATCTGATATGCATATTTAATTTGGAAAAGGAATTAGGCATTTCGCCATGATAGCATCTCCTCTCTCTCTATATATATATAGTATTCAACTCAAATACGACCAAAATTTAACGTGCGATTGGTACGTACGCACCATTAAGTATGTAAAAATGCACCAATGCTAATAGAGAATGTACCACAAAACGTACTATTAGATACATATTGTGTTCGAAAACGCATCATTAGATGTGGTGGAGGTATGATACATTTTTTTAGTGTGTGATGCGTTTTTACATATCTAATAGAACACTGTCTACTATAGATATCATAGAATCATATTCTACGACACCATTTACTATAAAGTAAAACAAACTTACCAATAAAATCAGCAGAATTGTTGCCATTACTAAACCTTCCGGTGGCTTTCCGGCCAGGATAATCGACACCGTTGTGAGGAAAATCAGCCCGAATGATGGAATCAATGTGGTCGTTGTTGCCCACATCGACCAAAGAATCACCAAACACATACATGGCGGGCACTTTCTGAGCCTCCGAGAAAGAACAACAACTCAAGAAGAAGGAGAAAGACAAGAAAACAATTAAAAAATTCATCTTTCTGTGAGAACAAGCAAAACCCATCATTCTTGAGGTTTCTTGCTAGCTCTTTTGATGTCTCTCTCTCTCTCTTGCACTTGGGAGAATTCCATACGAGTGGATTGGGGGATTTAAAGGCGTAGAAAAGATGCAAGAGGGGACACATGGGTGTGTGAACAAGTTGAATGAAGATTAGAATTAGCATACCATGGATTTTCTCTTTGATGTAACATCATTCATTTACGCCATGGGACATCCTTGTATGTGTTTGTATTATATAAGGTTGCCATGTGCATACATGATATATGATAATATGTAGAACCTTACTTTGGCATTTCCTCGAACATTAGGAGGATAATATATAAAATACACTTTAATCAACGTTTCATGCATCCTTTGCTAATATAATACAGAGTAATTGCGTTTCTTCATCGTATGATAAGGTTGTCAATTGTCATTTGTCATGTATATTATTTGCAGTCTTTGTTCCGCTTTGAAGTAGTTTTCTAGTTATATATACTATAACAAACAGAAAATTGCAAGTAACAAACAAACAATCCCAGTGGTATTTAATACGCATGGAAATAGAGCAGTTCCAGTCGCACAGAGTCTTCTTATAGTTTATCTTTCTTGTGTAGCTTACAAACAAGTTATTTTACAAGCTCAGGGTCAGGATATATCCCGTACACACCCTCATGTAATAGTTGTAATTTTTCACGTTATTAAAAAATGTTATTTTCTTATAATTCAAGAGTGAAAAGTAAGGAGCATCATTTTTCTAATAATTAACAAACAAGAGTTAATTCTAATTTTAGTCATTTTGCCTTTTCTATCTCTTGACTTTAACACTAACCAAATTTGGCATCTGATTTTTAATTTAAAAATTTCACACTTAGGAGATTATTATATCGACCAAATTCAATTAATATCTAAACTTCCCACTTTTAATCCTATTAACCAAATTCGATTAGTATCTAAACTCGTCACTTTTAGTCCTAGCATCACATATGATCGATTTTGAGGCAGATAAATACAAGTAGAACAACTCAATAATTGTAACAGTAATGGTTAGATTATTTGATGCATACATATATCCATAAATATTGACATAGTATATCCACGAAAACGAAAGTATGTGACGGTTAACTACTTACTTTGTGAAAACCAAAATGGTTTTATGACATTGTTGCCATTATGTACGGCTCCGACATCACTTTCAGATCAAATCTTAGAAAAATCTTTTCAAAACTGATTATTCAATATTCAGGAAACAATTATTTCAATTCCTTAATTATAATTATATCTAAGAACTTGCTAATATATATAAGAGTGAACCATACATATTCCCACTGCATAATTTGATTTTAAAAAGTACAACAATATTACGGAATTAAACAGGTATACAAAAAGCATAACATAATAGTATATATCGTTGTATCATGATCCATTTGTCACGAGTACTATACGGTAACCGTAAAAGTAAAATTCTTTATTTTATCATTTTATTATTTGTTTTGATGTAGTATAAAAATACTTCGATTTAATGTGTTATATAATTTATATATTTTCTAATAAATGTCACTTTAAATAAGCAATATAATATTTAATCGTGATGGGGATAGGCTTTAAATTAAAATGGATGAGATATGATAATAGTGAGTTACTGGCTACCCACTTTGGTCATAATGAAAACTGAAAAGCATGGACTCCACTACATATCTTTGCGTGTGGCCATCACTTTGCCATTAATTTTCAATTTAATTAATTTGGGAATCTAAAGACTTGGTTCCACGCACTTCTCCCACTTCTTCCAAGTCTTTCAAACCCCTTTTGCTCTGCATATCTTCCCCATTCATCTTCTTTGATCCAACCCACACAATACTTCTACTCCCAATATAATTGGAGTTAATTGCATTATATTCACCTCTCAATTAAACCAACAATTAACTAAAATTTGCATAAATCACTTAATTTTTTTGATGTGTTTTAAAATCGAAGACGGGTTTCATCAAATACATATCAGATCAGTGCATGGATAACAAGTTGAAAGTTTTTTTTTTTTTTTTTGTAAAACAAAAGTTACAAATGCTAATATTGCATAATGCACTTCATATTAATTTATTCATTCGTATTTGTAGTGGAGAGGGTTTGCATTTCCTACCACCTCTCTTGTTGTGACATTAGGATAGCTTATTGAGTATGGACCAAAGGTCATATGTCTTGCTATTATATCAACCACAATTTTTTAGACTTATTCTAAAGTAAAAATTTTAAAAAAAAAATGATAGTTTTTAATTAGAATCACTAGCTAATTGTGGGCATTGGAATTGAAGTAGCTAGTGCATGTGAAACCTTAAAAACGTTTGCTTCAAATTGTGGTTTTGGTCAACATGAGTTGTCATATATTGCCGCAATAACAACAGTTTAGGATTCTTAATTTCTTGACAAATATTTTCCATGATTAAGCACAACCAAACTGAGTCGAATAACCAGTCAGCAGTTGACTGCAAATTCCATCTTCCGCGTATTGCTACGTTAAATTTGCTTCAATATTTACAAAACTTTGATTTTCTCAAGTAAACTGTCAATTGCAACCGTCTAACACTCCCAAGCCACAAATTAATGCATGACTTGCCAAAACGAAAGGACCCAAGATTTTCCTCTGAAAGACCACAACGTTAAGAAAAGAGGAAGATAAGAATAATAAAATTTGGGTCTTTTCACAGTTTGATCTTGGGTCATCTTACTTTGTTAAATTATGCATGAAGCAAGAACATTATATGCTAACTATAATTTTATAAGAGAATGTTCAATTCCTTTCAATCGCTTGCTAGAGACTATTTGAGAGATTCAGGAAAGGAATTAGAAGTAGTATAGTATTTTTATTTTTTTTTTGTGCGAAAGAGGGACCCAAAGGCCCCGGGAATTAGTAAATGTGTCTAATAGCAACGCCTATAACGTCTCTATCCACAATGTCTTTGGCACCAACACTCTTCTATCCGCCATGCTAAGCGAGCTTGCCTTCCAGTTAGTCAATTTTTTCCTCATCTTCCCTATAATTGAGGCAAAGATGTCTCTATTAGGACTCTACATATTCGAGTCATACTATGAGTCTTAGTTTCGGTCTAATTGTGACTCTACTTATATATATATATTCTTGTAACATGTACAGTTTGGTTAGACATCATTAATACAATTATAACAGCTCTCATCTGGTATCAGACGCTAGGGTTCTTTCCTCCATAGCTGCGAATGACGGCTCGGTGAACTCCTCAGAACGGACCGTTTCTGATGTTGCTATGAGTACTACGGTGTCTTCTCCCGTATCGTCTCTCTCTTCGGCTCATCATTATATCAGCCTTAAGCTCAATAATCGGAATTTTTTGTTTTGGCGTACACAAGTTCTACCGTTTCTTCGTGGTCACGATCTGATTGATCTCGTCGACGGTATGTGTCCTTGTCCGGCTCGGCTTCTACCTCCGGCGTCTGATGGTGCGCCGTCACTGCCGAACCCGGCGTTTCGAGTCATAATAGTCTCTGAACACCCTTTTTTTAAGGATAGGGATACCAAGGTAAGAACCGAGATGATTGGTGAGACGTAGTATAGCATTGGTCACATCCATAGTACGCAGAATAGATATCAACTTATCATGATCATTCTAGCATGGATTACAAATTTTAATTTGGACATCCCTTGGAGGGTTTAGGGCTAATGTTGTTTAATTTGATGATGTTGCATGTGTACTTGTGGGCATTGTTATGTTTAAATTTATGAAATTTGTTTACTCAGTTTTTCATTCCCATAATCCCATGTATGAAAACAAAGATAAATGTAAAATAATAAACTTGTAATAAAACGGATTTTATGTTTAGGTTAAAATGTGATAAGATATGGATGTCATGCATCCATGTCACCATGTGTGATGCATGATTGTTAACGTGTAATAGTGTTGAAATTTGAAACAACCCCATTTTATGGGATTGCTAATGAATGCAACGTGTGCTGCGGGATCGTCTTGTTTGACCTTTAATTTCCACATTCATTTTCAAAATATACACAGCTCTATTCTATCACCTCATCAATTTTTCAAACCATCCCATAGATGTGTGTGTAAATCCATCTTGCATTCTTTAGAACCAGTAATCACCTAGTGGAATACCACTGTCACCGCCCTTGCATTATCCCATGTCTGATATGTGTTTGATTCAAACATGTAATCGAAATGGAATGGTAATGAAATCAAATACTTAGTAATGGTAATGGTAATGAGTTTAAGTAGGAAAAATTACTTTGTTTAGTAGTATATATGAATTGGAATCAAAATAAATATAGTATGAACCATTACTATCATGTGATCGGTGCACTTATGCAGTGATGTGGTAATGTATATTTACCATATCAAAATTATTATTAGCCACAAAATCGAGCAAGATCAACAATGCATAATGATACACAAGTTCACATTTGAATATACATATACACACACACGCATTTATATATGTTTATATATTAAAATTTCATATTTAATGCATGTATAATGATTTTTTTATTTATTTTGTTTCCTATTTTTTATTCCATTGTTCTTACTAAAGGATTTGATTCCAATAATATGATAAATAGTGATAGATATCAATACTCATACTATGGTGTAAAAGTCTCCAACCAAACACCACCTGAGTTTATTGAAAGTTAAAGAAGAGATACAGCCCAAACTTCTCATGCATATATATTGAGAAGTTTGCCAGACTACATAAATCTGCAAGTTAAAAGGACCACATAAATCTACAAGTTAAAGGACCAAGTAATTGTAGCAATTATATCCATCAAAAACATCTATCATTCCATAAGCTACATTAGGTTGTATATCCACCAGACAATCTTGTTTCCAGACACTGCCTCAAGCATTTCTTGAAGCCATCTTCTTTACTTCCCTTAGAAGACAGGATTTGCAAGGATGAACAAAGCACCAAGACTTCATAGTTCAGATGTTTAAGAACCTCGGGAGCTCTATCATAGTCCTGTTAAATACGAGGAAAACTCCTATGAACAAGGCGAGGATGTAATGTGCAAAGAGAAGAGCTGAATGGTTTATGCAGAAATCATTTAGCTTAGCTGCCTCTCTTGATGCAACATCGAGTTATCAACTCACCAAAACGAGCAAAAGGAGACGTATCTCTAAAATGAATTAATAATTCTCGCACAGCAATTGACAGCTTTAGAGTTGAATCGAAAACTTCTTATATATATGTACACAAGATCAACTCACCTTTTCAGTTACAACCACAATTGGAGTCGAAGCAAACTCAGATTCAAGTTTTTGGAGTCTCTTTCTTATCATGTCAATATCCTAGAGATATTAAGAAACAAATGCTTACTCACGTCTAAGTAAATATGGACCAAATAGAGAGCAAAGGAAGTTCAAACATTATTTGATCCCTAATGTTGAAGACCTATGCGCAAATACACGGGGAATGGGAGCCATGAGAAATCACAGAAAGATTAACCTCAGGTAGAAACAAATGGTGGTCTCTGAAGTCGAGTCTATCAACAAGCATTGGCCCCATCTGAAATGAGTAAACAATCTTTATTACGTAGTAAAAGAAAAGAATTGTAAACTGAAGTAAGGGGGGAGGGGGGGGGGGGGGGGAGGG
>NC_044920.1:30428946-30465311 GCF_003576645.1 Ipomoea triloba | reverse complement strand
GGGGGGGGGGGGGGGGGGGGGGGGGGGGGGGGGGGAGAGAGAGAGAGAAGGAAAGAAAAGAAAATACTCCACCTTTTTAATCCTCTGCACAAAAGAATCTGCAGATCCTATGGCAGAGACACATAAGATGATTGCCTTAGATATGTCCTTCAAAGATAATTTGCAGGATATGTTTCCGGCTTTCATAAAGTATAGAGGAGCTAATGTGCTGAAGAATATGGGAACTGATTCATTAAATTTTCGAACTGTTGACTCTATAGCTTCAATATCCTGTTTCGATACCTGCATGACTCATTCAGTCACTATTGCTATTCTGCATTTAACTCATCCGATAAACTCGTCTGCTTAAGCCCATTACAAACTTAAACAAGCAAATTAAAGGCATAACTACTAACGAAAAATGTTTGTTACCAGGTCTGCATGATGCACTACAACAAAATCTGCTCGGTTAAGTGCTGTAAAAGGTTCTCTTAAAGGTCCAAGCGGGAGTAACCGATGGTTGCCCCAGGGCATCATTGCATTCACCATTACAATCTCTATGTCACGCCACACGTTAAGGTGCTGCCTTCCAATTTTGATTACCCAAAAGCATCAGTGTAGGCCTTGCCTTAAACTAAATATTCAGACTTCATCAAGACACAAACCACATTACTATAAACATCATCCCACGCTATATGCAGAGGCATCAAAAGAAGGTATTGTGAAGTACTTAATTGACCAAGGCATTACTTCTTAGCGAGAAAACAATCACATAAAGAAGTTTAAACTAAAATCAAAGAGAAGTAACTCGAAGAAGATGCTAAAAGATCAACATCCAAACATTAGAAACTAAATTGGAAATGTACAGGAGAATATAGTTTCATCTGCAGACCTGCATTCCGTCATCTAAGACTGCAGCCCCAATTCGGTCCACACACAAATTAGTACGAGTACTATTGTCTTTAGGATTCATATAACCATGTCTTTGAAAAAAACTAGCAGCAATTGCAGCCCTATTTGCGCCAACACCTATCTTTACAGGCGTCTCCCGAAGATGCCTCTCGAGCATCTTAACTTCATCTGCACCACCATAGCCCTGCAAACAAATTGTTCATAAGAACTCAGCACAGTTCTAGGCAGACCAACTTGTACATCTGGGAACCACACTGCTGTTTCAGTGGTAGAAAATACATCCTCTTTGGGCACAAATCTATGTCTTTTGTCTATCACAATAACTCTTTATGATCAACCTTATACAAATCTGTGTGTGTACTAGTGCAAAATGAACAGTAGTATCTATGTTGTCCAAATTAACCACTCATGGTCCTTCAACTTTCGAAATTTAACCAGTCCTCCTAAAAGGACCACGAGCAGTTAAAATTTGATAGTTGAAGGACTATGATTGATTAACTTGGATAAAATTTGAATGTAGAAAGACCGCGTAATCAATTTGAAAGTTTAGTACTAAAGGTAGCAAAACCATTATACTCGCAAGACTTATATTAATTCAGCAAAATAGTATACAGTACATGGAAAGAAAGTTAAGTACCCTAGTAAGAATAAGGGGTGGAATCCCAGAATCAGCCAGCCAACGAGCAAGAAACTCCACCATTGGAGTCTTGCCATTGCCTCCCCAAGTCAAATTCCCGACGCTAATCACAGGTACAGGTAGCCTTACAATTCAAAGCATTCACGTCAAGGTTACCGGAAAACAAAAACTCACCCACGGAAACATTCATTGCTTTAGAACCAAAACACCTCTTGTGCTAGGCTGAGGCTGAGAATTTACCTTTGCTGGCGTAAGAACCCATATCGGTAGAGGCGATGCCGGAGGGAAACTGCTAGCCGGAAAAAAGATGATGCAAAGGACAGAAGTGGGAGAAGGGAGAGGTGGAGCGGTGAAAGAGTGGAGAGCCTCTGCGAAGGTGGAGTGTAGGCTATTTGGGTCACCAGTCTTGCCAGTTTCTCCATTGAAAACGACCAAGGAAGGCGGAGGAACTCGTATTGGGCCGTGGAGGGAAAGCGGCCTTGTAAATTGCCGAATCATTAACTGAACGGAGAGCAAATTTGATATGGTTTCCCAAATAGGAGCGGATTGTGGTGGGATTCCAACTAGGGAAAAGATACTAAGGCTTAGGCTTGTTTGAAAGTCTTCTTTCTGTAAAACAAGCCTAAACATTAGGCTGTTTTTTTGTTATTAAAAAAAAAAAACAAAATACGACAGAATACAATGAACAAAATACACATGTGTATAGGTGTTTACAAAATTTATTTATGATTGTAATGTTTAAAAATAATTGTGTATAATTAGTAAAAAAAATTATGATTTGATTTCTTAAAGTATTCATTAGGTAATGATTAAACTAATTATTTATGATTGTATTAATTATATTAATGATTAGTAATAATTGTCTATAGTTAATAAATATATTTATGATTTGTTAATGAATAAAAAGTATAAATTGACATATAATAAGGTAAATATATAAAGTCGTTAAAATTTATTATCAAATATTTATGTAGTTAATTTCACCAGAATAAATTTTGTTTGGTTAGTATGAATATCTAATTTTTGGTACTGATAAAAATAAATATGGTTCAAATATTTAGTGTAGTTCTGTCATCTAGTAAATATTGAAGAGAACAAATTTTAAAAGAAAAACTAATGAGTGATTTTTTGAATACAAACTGCAAATTTGTGATACAATGTTTGCAAGTAAATAAGAAATGAACCCTACGAGTGATAATTTAACGCTGGGCACTGGTTTGAAACATGAGTTCGTGCCCGACAATAATTACATCGTCGCGTTGCTGTCGTATTCCCAAAGTCCATTTCATTTTGAAAGCGACGAGTTCGTCGCTGGCCTGGACGTGAATTTCGTCTAGCGGAAGACGGTGGAAGTAGAATGCGCTCACTCCTCCATTGAATTTCATTGCACGGTGGAAAGAAATCAGCTGCATAACTCGCCATATAATGTTCCATGGAGAAAACATTTGGCACAAACGAGTCATACGTAACTTTTTTAAAGTGGCATGCTGCAATGATGTGTGCACAAGGTAAGGAGGTGTTTGCGTTCCACTTTCCACAATCGCAGCTAGAGCTGTTCAAACAAACTTTATGAAAGCGCAGGGGACGTTGTGTGGCATGCCGTCTTTCAAGAGCAACCCCGTACAACCCCGTTGAGTCATTATACCTCTCAATGGTTGCATTGGATGCCTGTTTTGAGTCATTATACCTCTCAATGGTTGCATTGGATGCCTGTTGCTCTCGTTGTGCCAACTCGTCAAAAACTTTCTTGGGCCAACACAACCCTGCGTCCCGCATCCTTTGCCCAGCTGTTGGCCAACACAACCCTGCGTCCCGCATCCTTTGCCCAGCTGTTCTCCTATCGGCGAACATTACCCTTATTTTATGGAAAGTGAGTCTTGCAAGCGCAGTCACTGGCAACATACGACAACCCTTAAGAGAATTGTTAAACGATTCAGATGAATTGGTTGTCATAATGCCATATCGGTGACCACCATCGTGAGACAACGCCCATTTTTCAGCGTCAATACTTGCTAGATAATTGTATGCTGCAGGCCATTCAGCTCTTATTCTCTCCATTTTGTTCCCAAAATCTCGGCGTGTGGTTGCAGTACCAGCTTCCCAGATTAATGCTCGCAGTCTCCTATTCCTATTTCGGGTCATGACATTACTCCGGATGTGTCTAAGACAATATCGACGTTGGACTCGTGGGGGATGTAATGCAGACAAATCCCTGAACGCCGCATCGATCCCAGCATGCCTATCCGAAATGATGCACACCGACTCATGATCGGGGAAGACATGTGTGGCGAGTAGTGTCATGAACCAAGTCCAGCTAGCTGCATTTTCTGAGTCAACAATTGAATACGCGAGTGGAAAGATTTCTCGATTAGCGTTCATCCCGACCGCTAAAAGAAGGTGGCCTTTGTATTTTCCATATAGATGTGTTCCATCCACTGAAATAACCGGGAAGCAAAATCGGAATCCATCTATGGCGGGCTTAAAAGCCCAAAAAGCATACAAGAAATCGCAGTACGGTGCCCCTTGGTTGGACTCCGTGTATTCAATTTCTACCACCGTGCCTGGGTTTGTTGTTTGCACTGACTGCAAGAAAAGGGGCAGCTCGTTGTAGGAATCTCCAAATTTGCCGTACTCTTGTTCAATGCATTTTTGACGAGCGTACCAAGCCTTTCGATACGTCACGTCTATTCCGTACTCATTTTTCACATCACTTTGTATGTGTTTAACTTTATAGTGCGGATCGTCACGGATCTTATGCCTGACAAGAGCGGCGATAAGTTTGCTTCTGCACATTTTGTCGACCCCACCGTCATTGAAATCATGTCTGCATACATGGGTATTAGTCAATTTCTTGATCTGCCATTCCCCTGTGGGCCCTCTCAGTTTACTTGCAGACAACATCCAATAACAAGGGTTTTCTTTCGACATGAAGTTCACACACTCCGCACGCCAAGAGGTGCCTTTTTTGTAGGAAGATTTGAATTTTTTCCCTTCGCGGATGTGAAAAATGGAAACAGCTTCATGTAATTCCTCGAAGTCGGAGAAAACCATTCCGATCTGAAACACCCCAGATTCAGCATCGTAAGATGTCATTGTGTAGTCGTCTTCTTCTTCAAACCCGGTATTAAATGATACGGGGGCATGAAAAAACGGGATTTCTGAATCAGCCACCCTCTTTCCCCGGCTTGGTTGTGCATCCTCCTGTCTGACTTGTTGAAATGAATCAAACGGGAATGAAAATTGATTCATGTTGTCGTGATTTGTAGTTCCTTCATCTAAACTGTCTGAGGTGCCTGAAACTAGCTCTTCAGATGAGCTACTCTCTGATGAATCGATTTGCTCGGAGCTTTCTGGTAAGAATGTCTGACCAGGAAGTTGTTCTGTATGAATGGTTAGGCTCTCCAAGGGATTGTCATGGCGAAAGAATTCGACATACGGTTCGTATGCACCAAAATCTGTAGAGGATGATTCATTCCCGGCTAACAAAGCAGTGAATGTGTTTTGCGAAGGTGCAGGGTTGTGAAGCTCTTGCGTAACATAAACGTGTAGCTCACCAAGATTTTTTGATTGGAATACATAGTATTCCCACTCTGCATCATTGGTTATACGATATGCCATTTGCATGACACCCATTGAGCTATCGATTAGGAGCCGGGAAGTAATTTGTAATATGCAATCCGAACTTACTCCCATTGCATTCCGGATCAGATTGGCTACATAAGGTAATCCGAAATTGACATGAATAGTAATGACCAACTGGGGCGGTATTGTGTAGTAAAGTTGAGGTGGTGTTGAATATTGACAAATTTCACCACCCCAAAAAATGAACAATTGACAATTGTTATCTGAAACATTGGCCATATTGTGTGACAAGATTGTGGTAGGGGACGACTTACAAGGAAGAATTACAAAATTCGGAGTACGTTCTTTGTTTTGGAGACATTATGAGTTGGTGTTGCATGATATATATAAACAAAAGTTACGAGTGCTTGTTCATTGGGGGAAAAAGCCAAAATGTTAGGCTTGTTCAAAGTACTGAAAAAGCCAAAATGTTAGGCTTTTTCAGTTTGTACTGAAAAACCCTAAACCCTACCCAAGTCTAACCTTTAGGCTTATTTTCATTATTTTTCCCAACTTTTTGTTTTTTGTTTTTTTTTTTTGTTTTTTTAATGTTAGTGTTATGAATAGTCATACTTATCCAACAATAACAAAACCACTTTGGAAAAAAATCCAACAATAACACAATAGTGCACGTCGAACGATTCGTTCATATTTCAAATCATATATTTAATGAGTTAAGTTCACCATACACATTGTCCTGAATGAAATATTTAACCGACCAAGGATAAATATTTTCAACTTGACATTGACCAAGAACCATGAGTCGTACAACATTATCCTCCATTGTGAATAAAACAACATCATCTGTTGTATTAATGTTAAAATGCGTTGTTATTTCCTCCCACTGTTCTGCGAAAAAAGTTGTGTCAAAGTAGACCTCCAGCTTTCGAGTTCCAACTAGTATTTTCAGCGTCTGATCAGAAAACGCATCTGAATCTCTAAGAAATTTAGATAATTTATCCATCTAGACAAACGTAAGAAGGTAATTAATAAGTAAATAATTGTTAGATGATCGATGTAGAGGTAAAATATTAAAATTGAATATTGTTCCTCACCGCAAGAGGTCTTGAGAAATCAGTATAGAATGAACGACATCTTTGCACATCAAGTGAATATGCTTGGGGCAGAGCAGACTTTGCCTTAACACGTATTCGGTCTAATGCATAAAAAAAGTAATTAATTGTTGTAGTAATATGTAACAATAAATTTGTTACAAAGAGGCGACACATTATAGTATGTAGTTACCTGTTTGATGTGGGTATGGGCGAGAAGGAAGTTGGTTTGTAATACGACGGCAGGGGTACGTTATTAACGTGCCAAATACGTCATAGAAGAAGGTTTCAAAAGTAAGGAAACCCGTATGTCTGAAAAGCACCCTGTCTGCACGGTTCAACGAATTCGCAGTAATGAATTCAGCAACTCCTGTAGTGAAGTGCATGTTTTCAATTGAAACTTCTATTGCGAACCATGGACCATGTTTCAAAATGGCAGTTGTTGTGAAGTGCTGCATTAGATGTCGATACATGCATTGTGGAATTTTCTAAAATATATATAGTTAGAAACCCAGTTGCATTATAAAAAAAATAAAAGATTGAAGTAAAATTCATAAAATTACCATTGTCACACGCGATGTAATTGTAATAGAAAACCATACAATAGTGCATCTAGTAATATCTGGCAAATGTTTTTGATCATTACAAGCTACACCATAGAAAAATATAGTTACAAATTCACATTTAAAATAATACCCAAAATATAAAATTAAAAAATATAAAATTACTTACGCGATGGAAGGAGCAGTGTTTGTAAGCTGTGCTGTAGGGTTTCATACGTATATCGCTCAGCATCTTGAAAATTTTGAAAAGTCATTGGATCCGACACATTTAGTNAAAAAAATAAAAGATTGAAGTAAAATTCATAAAATTACCATTGTCACACGCGATGTAATTGTAATAGAAAACCATACAATAGTGCATCTAGTAATATCTGGCAAATGTTTTTGATCATTACAAGCTACACCATAGAAAAATATAGTTACAAATTCACATTTAAAATAATACCCAAAATATAAAATTAAAAAATATAAAATTACTTACGCGATGGAAGGAGCAGTGTTTGTAAGCTGTGCTGTAGGGTTTCATACGTATATCGCTCAGCATCTTGAAAATTTTGAAAAGTCATTGGATCCGACACATTTAGTCCTAACATGTTCATATATTTTACCCATGATGGAGGCGCAAAACAAATATATTCATCTCGCGAAGTACGCTCTACAATTGCATACAATAATTTCCTTCCGCTTATTGTATGTGCGAAATAACGTTTGTTGTGGTTATAACGTTGTCGGTTAAGACATGAGACCTTCGAAAACTCTACAAATATATCCATGAGTGTTTACGTTACTGAATGAATGTAATATTGAAATGATAATTCGGCTATTCGTGCAATTTAAATAGCGTGCGGGAAAATTTCAATTTCACGGGTGAGGAAATTGTCTTTTCAATATTGCTTTGAAGTCATGTCCTATTGTTCAGATGAATTACTTTCAATTTCACTAGTGAGGGAATTGTCACTTCAAAACTCAGAAAAAGCCTAAGTTTTAGGCTTTTTCAGTGAAAAAGCTTGATAGTTAGGCTTATTCATGCTTAACTCAAATCCGCAACACAAGAATTGTAATTTCAAACGTCCTTTGAAGTCATATTGTTCAGATGAATGTGTTGTAATTTCAAACGTCCTTTGAAGTCATATTGTTCAGATGAATTACTTTCAATTTCACTTGTGAGGGAATTGTCACTTCAAAACTCAGAAAAAGCCTAAGTTTTAGGCTTTTTTCAGTGAAAAAGCTTGATAGTTAGGCTTTTTCATAGTTAACTCAAATCCACAACACAAGAATTGTAATTTCAAACGTCCTTTGAAGTCCTATTGTTCAGATGAATGTGTTGTAATTTCAAACGTCCTTTGAAGTCATATTGTTCAGATGAATTACTTTCAATTTCACTAGTGAGGGAATTGTCACTTCAAAACTCAGAAAAAGCCTAAGTTTTAGGCTTTTTCAGTGAAAAAGCTTGATAGTTAGGCTTTTTCATAGTTAACTCAAATCCACAACACAAGAATTGTAATTTCAAACGTCCTTTGAAGTCCTATTGTTCAGATGAATGTGTTGTAATTTCAAACGTCCTTTGAAGTCCTATTGTTCAGATGAATTACTTTCAATTTCACTAGTGAGGGAATTGTCACTTCAAAACTCAGAAAAAGCCTAAGTTTTAGGCTTTTTCAGTGAAAAAGCTTGATAGTTAGGCTTTTTCATAGTTTCCTCACACCGACCGGGCCAATTCACTTTTTATTGTTCAGACTAATAATAACAATAATAATAATCTTAAAGCCTATATATACCTGTGTTTTATTTGCGAATTGTCAGTCCAAACAAACTCCTTGATTTCTCAAGCTCAGCCATTCAAAACAAGTTTCAAGCAAGTCGGTCTACATTAATGGTAATAATTTCATTTTAATTTTTTTTTTGTTTAATGTTTGATTAAAACTAATTTTTATTATAGGGAAAGAAAACATATGTTGTATTTGTTGGTCGTTGTCCTGGAGTATATGACAATTGGGATGACGCAAAGGCACAAGTTCATGGAGTATATGACAATTGGGATGACGCAAAGGCACAAGTTCATCGATTTAGTGACAATTTATATAAGTCTTACACATCTAAAGAGGAAGCTATTTCTGCTTTTAATACCTTCACCGAAAGGCAACAATATTCATCTGCATCATTCGCTGGCACCAACGAAAGGCAACAATATTCATCTGCATCATTCGCTGGCACCAATGCGGCTTCGACTTCAACTTCGCAAAATTCATCGGCTGCGATGGAAATTTTATCAAGTGTTCAGAATGAGTTATCGCACGAAATTCATGAACATGCAAGTGTTCAGAATGAGTTATCGCACGAAATTCATGAACATGCAATGAAAATCGATGCGATAATGGAAGAATTTAAGCAAATGTTTCGAAAATAAAGCTATCATGTACGCATTAAATAAAATCAATGTTGTGGCTTTGTATTAAAAAAAATTAATTTCTTATTTACCATTCGTAGCTTTGTATTAAAAAAAATTAATTTCTTATTTACCATTCGTATTTTTAATTTTTTTTGTTCGATTCAATACTAATAACACTAATATGTTTAAAAAAAACAGAAATAAAAAAAAAAGAACGTGCGGACTTGACTACCAATGAATAGGCATGAATCGTTGAACAAGCCTAAGAGTTAGGCTTGTTCGTCGAACAAGTCTAACAGTCACGCTTGTTCACTGTTTACAATTCTGGCTCCTATATATGATTCGACGAATGTTGATGATAATACACAGCTTGATAAGTTCGAAAAAATTCTACAGATTATTTGTGCTTACAAAACCTTATTCCCATCCACAAAATGGATATGTTTACACGCTTTAGTTATGAGGAGGTTCAACACAACAGAGAAGGTGATACTATTTCATATTTCCTTCACACACTGCATGGCCGTCGCTACTGCATTTTTGAAATGAGTAGACAACGGTCACAGTCAAAATACACCTTAGCCATTGCTCAAATGTGGTTAGTTCTCATGAAAGTGATGGGATTCCAACTAACCTTTCCTGCGAACATCAACACAAAACGTCGTGCTGAACAATTCCTCGACAGCTTCCTTCGAGGGTCTATCAATTTCGACTTTGGGAGACTTGGCAGCCATCGTACGCATTCAATTACATATATATTTTACATTTATAATCGCAACATTTTTTTTGATTTAATTGTATTAATTGTTTTTCATTTAGCTTGTTTCTATACTGGGACCGTCGGCCATCCTCACCATCCCTCTGTTCAGACGATTACTTGGTTTTTAGGGCATGTGTGGTCGCCCTGGATGTTACAATTTCCCAACTGCATGCACATACATCTCCTTCAACATGTCAACCGTACTGCCCAACTATTTCATGGACATGCACATCCGTGGGAGTTACCTGTTGAAAACTTAGATTTTTATCACGGACTTGAGGAATTCTATCTCGCGCATGGAATTCAAGAGGATGATGTTTTAATATTTAGACACGTTGGTTATTTTAAATTTCATTTTTTTGTCATACGAAATAAACAACAACTAGTTCTGCCTGAGGTGCATGGCGATGGTGTTGAGCGCGAACCCGCGGAGGATGGGGAAGCTATCTATGTACCAGCCAGGTCCAGCATAAATTTTGATGTTGGATTGACCACACTGTCAGGTTGTAGGACGTTAATGATTGGTTTTGATGAATTCTGTGACGACCAATCAACTCTGTGTAACTTCATTTTTTGGACCGAGAGTGAGGGTGATAGTGTTGCTCTTAGACACGGCACTTTCACCCTTACGTTCATAAATGTCGGAGAGTTAATCAATTACGCTGAACAGTATGCATTCCTCATGCGTATGCTTTGGAGCCGTCGCCGTGTTATCAAGAGCTTGGTGTTCTTCAATTATGAAGTTGGGGAGGTTCACCTAATAGCATTCAACATGTGCGGGATGGAAATAATGACGGAAGATTTGTACGTCTATAATATTGAAGACTATGCAAATGTTGATGTTGGTGTGTAATAAGGCTCTATTTCAATTGAATTAAGAAGTTGTTTTATATTAGTTTTTTTTAATTATTATTATTATTATTATTAGTATTAGTNTGTGGCTCCTGCACCTCCTGTGGCTCCTGTATATCAAGGAAGTCAGCAGTGCTCGGCATACCGATGTTTTGGCTCCCAATACCGGGTTGACTAGAAGAGTCTTCTACAATAAAATCTCCAACTGGATGGGACCAAGGTGAGGTGTTGTATGCCGGCCGATTTTGACCTCCAAATTGCGGGATTATATTCGATGGTGCATTATGGTGGGATGACCCCGGCTGTGAGGGATCATACACTTGACTAGCTGGAGTATACTGAGACAAACCACCAAAGTCGGCCTGTGAATAGGGACCACAAAAGCTTGAGCTGGGGCCTGACATAGTAAAACGCTGTGAGTCATAGTTTTGGTCACCGCCCTGGTATTGAATAGGCACAAGTGCTAGCGCATTCCCATCCTCATCATCGTCATCGTCGTCCTCGGCGTCATGTCTTTGTTGTTCTGCCTCGGCTTGCAAAGCCTGGTTGACCGCGCGCATACGCCTACCACCGCGCCCAGGTTGCCCCCGCATGTTCTCTCGATGTCGTCGTAAATCTGGACGGCGATGTTGCACCCTTGGCTCGTATACCGGTGCGTTATTGAATAAATGTGGGGGGACGTCCGCATAGTAAGCATAGCCAGCACGCTCTAAATGTTCGCGCGAGCTAATGTGAAGTTCCCGAACGAGATCAAGAGCTCGCGCTCTATCCTCGCGAGCCTCTCCGGTACTTATATGCATTTCACGAATGTAGTGCATCTGCATCAAATATACAACATTTATTCACATAACATATTTATGATCATAAACTATTAATCACCCCATTTAAAAAAAAACGTTATCCGTTATTGAACATACTAACTGCTTCATTTAACGAGGCACCACATTGGACATAACCCTGATCTTGTCGGTGTTCAGGGTTGCCAATGAAAAGCTTGCCATGGATATGATACCATACACGGTATGCATCACTTGTAACGGGATTGTTCATCACTTGCATTGGGTGGATGAAACCTCCCCGTTGTCTCCAACANAGAGTGATTGGAGTAATTTAAAAGGAATTATGGTTGCTGCACAAGTTCACATCTACAGAAATTGGTTGGAGTATTAATGGCCCTGTTTTACAAAAAACAAAAAACAAAAATAGAAAAGGAATTAAAATTGGAGTATTAAAAGTATTTGTTGACTAATTAAATACGGTAGGTGTACAGGTTCACACCTACCGTATTTAATGGCCCTGGTTTTTTTTAAAAAAAAAAACCAAAAATAGAAAAAGCCTAAAGGGTAGGCTTTTTGCACAGGAGAACAAGCCTTTCCCAAAGTCTCTTTTCCTCTTTTTGTAACCTTCTCAGGTTGGTCACTATTTGGAAAACCAATATCAATTGCCTCTTGACCGGAAAAAGAACCCGTAAATTGCCAACCATATATTCATTAATTCTTTCGAGATTAATTCTTCAACGGTTATTGCGTGGATCGTGGTCCATACCACAATCTAAAAATGACGTTGTTTCTTTTTTTTTATTTATTACCGACCTACTACAACAGTACAACATATATTTTCTTTTCAAAGTGGCGGATGCTATGGCTTAGGGGTGTAAATGAGTCGAGCAGCTCGTTTAATAATCGAGCCGAGCTCGAGCTCTAATGTCTTAGGCTCGTGGCTCCCGAGATATATATATATACACACACACACATAATATTTATAGTTTATTTTTAATTGAAACATGAATGTAAAATCAAACATGTTAAATTCAAGCTCAAACTCGAGTTCGAGCTGCTCGAACTCGAATTCAAACTCGAATAATCGAGCTGCTCGAAAATTGTTAAGCTCGGCTTGCCTTGTTTACACAACTTGCTTTGTTCGCAATGGCATGAAAGGGCTTGGAGATCTTCATGGCACCCCAGGGTGAATGTTTTGTTTGACGATGGCATTGGCATTCTTCATATGCGAGTGGTGTCCTAAATCTTTAATTTTAGGGTGTTCCCCGTCACCTATGTAAAAAAAATGTTAAAAATAAAAATATTTTTAAAAGCAAATAACACATACGAAATATTTATTTAAATAAAAAAAAAACATTTTTACATGCACCAAAGAAAGAGATTTAATGGGTAAATTAATATAAAGACTAAAGAGTACACTTATTATTTTTAATATAAAAAAATATTTAATGGTTAAATTAGTGTGAATGGTAGTGTACATATATGTAGATGACAAAGCTGATGCATAGGATACTCATAGCAGTACATACTAGTATACTACTGTAGTTACGTGTAACAACAGACGCCCAGAAATAAACACAACTGACAAAGTTAAATCCCATTACGTTATACAACATTACAACACGCATGTTTTGTCTTGTTAGTTTTTAGATAACCAACCATTTAGATTTTAGACACATATTAAGTCAACCTTATTATGCTAAATTAGTCTGTTTATTATGCTAATAATTTATGATGTTCATTTGACTATATGCATATCTTTAGAGTTATTCCTGATTTGGTGAAGACTTGAAGCAGGATAGGAGATGCATTATCCATCATATACATCGCGAATAAAATTATTGTGATTAGGGATCGAATATAACATCTGGCTGACATTTAGAGTGTGTTTAGAAACTCAGAAAATTACTTTTCAGATTTTTATTGTTTGTCAAGGAAGAAACATTAAAGTCAAAAGATTTTTACGTACTAGGCTCTCAGTATGCCTGACATGTGTCACGCATGCAATTAGCCAGTTCGGGAGCAGCACCACAATGTCCACGTGTTGCAATATTCTTGACCATCCACTAAGTGATGTGTTCGGTTTGAAGTCAAGAACCTAGGTCCCAGTCTTTAAGTAGTCTTGCTCGGGATCTCGACCCTTAATCATAGGGTGGACGAAGTCTAACGTTGACCAAGTATTTGCTTGGTCGTCGCATTTAGGTCAGGCATGGCAAGTTCGTGATCAGTTAAGGTCGATAAAGATTTCTCTTGGTGATCTGACCAAATACCGAACATGTATACGACACGTAGAAAGATATAATTTAGGATATATTCTCTAGCGACACCCTTACTAAAATTGATTATTTTATATATCATAAAACAATAATATAATATTCTGTGATATAATAATAATAATACTCCGTAATAAATTATTGTTAAATTGCCAGGTCTATTAATAATGACGCTGTGAATCCGAATGGGTCTGGAGGCAGATATGGGCCCCACAACCTACAGCTACAAACAGTAGACCCAATGCCACTCCAATTTAAGTGGAGCCCACTTTTGTCCGAAGTCTACTTTGAGCAGGCTCATCAGCACTTACCAGCTTGTTTTCGAATTTCAATTATTTATTCTTTCAGACCACTAATTTTTATTTATTTTTAAATGTTAAATTGCCCTTAAGTTAAATAAATAGTGTAATTTAATTCTCTAACAAAAAAAAATCTCCTAAACCGGTAAAGATATTTAATTCAATAATATTTTAACATATTTAACAAGTTATTGCTTCCCGAGCTACACGTCTGTTTTTAAATTTGTACTTTTTAAATATATTTTTTTACTTCTGATTTGTTTTTAAACTATTTTTCTTAATCGCCAATAAAATTAGAATCAATGCTATCATCAATGACACATAAAATATGGCATTCTTCAAATCTTCACACATCATATCCATCTTCTAAGAAACACAACTTATTATCCTTCGATACTTTATGATTATTCAACAATGCATTACACGTTTATCAACCTCCACCTTCTATGACGAACCCCAAATCTGCACAACTCATCATGTTCTCTTTATTTCTCGTAAATGGATGACGATTGGCTTGACGTTGTTGGAGATTGATGGAAAGACAAAGCGCACAATGGTGATATCCTTAGAGCATCACCACCAATGATTTTTTGGAGGATTATATCATATCAAATAACCATGAATGAGCTTTAAACTAGTGTGGAAAGTGGTTTTTATTTGATTTTGAACTCATGCAAATATGGGTTTATTGTGGCCCCCACAACTGAGGAGAACAAATTGCCTACAAACGCAGGTGCGCGTTTCGCGCACCTAGTTGGCGCGTAAATCGCATTTGTTTGTTTTGTTTTGTTTTTTTTTTTTATAAACTTTTCCTTACTCCTGACAGCTTTATCCTTTCATTTCCTTTTTTTTTTTTTTTTGTTGTGTTTTGTTTTGTTTTGCTTCTTTCCACCTCCTAACCTCTTTCTTACATGGACACAAAAAAGAGCAACTGATAAGGATGCTCTTAGCCTTAAATTGCATGTATATTTAATGTTTCTTATTTTCGAGATCATCGGCCAAGAGAGCAAAAGCCTTGTTGAAGCCGCGATTCACGTACGGATTATTGTTATTGTTATTGTCTTCTCCTGCAATTCGCTCTCTATCTCCTCTGATTGGCATGAGTTTGAGTTTAACATTTTAACCATTGATATGTGTGTTGTTCAAATAATCATAGCATATAGACTTGCAAAATGATACCATAGTTGTTCAACTAGTATAATTTGTCACTTATAAAGCCTAACCATTGCCTGCCATGTCAGTTTGGTAGGCCAAGTTGAAAAAACTTGTCCCATCTCTTAAACTACAAATAGATGGTCATGATTATTCCAAAATAAGAGTTTTAGTTACTCATGGTAGGCCAGTGAGAATTTATTTATCGACTTCAATCATTCAATAACTTTGATCTCTTACCTGCACCTTATAACACACGTACACGTACATGTACAATTATAACAATGAATTTTCAATTGTGACATAACTTTCATAATCTTTTCATATAATTCTTCATTCAACATGTGTCAAATTTAAAATTTACTCTAAAAATATATTAATACACTTACAAACTCAACTAAATTCATCATTATATTTGATTCTCTAATGAAATTACCTATTGGCCTTTTTTACTTGAATCAATCAATTGTGAATTCTCTTTGTGCTTTTTTGCTAATCGAAATTATAAGACAAACTTTTTAAAAATGCACATTTGATAGTGATTGTAAATTTTTTGTTAACTTATTTTTAGAATGTATACTTAAATAGTGATTGTGGTTTTAAAAAAAATGATGGTAAACAAATACTGCTAATGGGAATCAAACTTTCAAAGCATGACCAACAAAACTGGATATTATTCCAAGATGTTGGCTAACTTGAAGCCAAGTTTATTTATCAACTTTTGGCTTGTTCTACCCGTACCCCTGACCTCCAATTTTCTACATGGGAATAAACAAATATGAATAGACGCTATCACGGGCAGATAAACCTTTGGACACGCAAATCCATCGGGCAACGGGCAGCCTATTAACGCCGTCTTTGAGCTAGTGACTGGTGACCTAGTGACCAGTGGTAGAATAATAATTTTTTTATGATAACAATAAAATTATAAATATTTGACGTGATATATTTTAAATAAATTAAGAATAAATAAACAATTTATTTATTTTTGATAGAATCAAAATAAGTGACAATAATATTCTTTATTTTTTTTTCTTTGTTGGGACTTGGGGTTAAGAAACCTCGATACAGCTCACCCGAGCCTGAGGTTCCGACATAGGTTCGGAACCTGAAAAAAAAAAGCCAAAACGCACCCTGGAGAAATAATCGAGTAAAAGAGGAGAGAGAATGGGAGGGAGAGAATCTAGAGAGAGACAGGGAGAGGGAGGGTTCTAGAGAGAGAGAGGGAGAGAAAGAAGGAAGCAACCTCAAAAGGATGGGCCAGATCGTGAGGAAGAAGAAGAAGGGACGTCCATCGAAGGCAGATCTCGCGGCGCGGCTCAACGCGGCCGGCGGCGACGAGGAGAAGGAACTCCGGCGGAGCGGCCGGCGGCGAAATGTCAGGTACACTTTCGACATCGACGATTTCCTCGACGAGGAGTATTTTTTGGAGGATGAGGAGGACGAGAGGCGGAGGGAGAAGAAGCTGGAGCTTTTGCTCAAGCTCCAGGGTAAGGATAACGATGGCGAGGACGAGTTGACTCCGAGTCGAACTCGGCGCGTGTCTCACGCTCCCGCCGCGTCAGCTTCCTCCTCCGACTACGATGACGACGGGAAACCGTCGAAGAAAAGGAAAATCCACGGCGATGACGAGGAATTCGAAGAAAATGACGATGATAACGAAAATGACGACGAGGTACTAACCCTCTGGAATCCAAGCTGAAAAAACCTAAAATAGTAGAGGAAAGCATTCCCTAAGCGATTGTGTGAACCGTTGAGAGAGTGGGAGTCCACCTCAGCTCACCTCAATTCACTGAGATTTTCTAATTGGTCCAAACTTCTATATAGCACTGTCTATGTAAATCTATGTCGGGATTTATTGATATATATAACTGTCAGGGTCAACTGTCAAAAAGGAATCCCCACAGAATCTATTCACGCTACCCACCCCTCTCTATCTCTCTACAGACTCACCACAGGGCTCCGTATAATAAAGGATATATACACACACATACCCACTGCCTATCTGTCTCTGTCTATGTGTGCCGCAGTTGGTGATACAAGCATTTATTTAGGTGTCTTGTTCTGTTCAAGATTTTAGGTGTCTTTGAGGTTAATGTTTGGTGAACTTTCTACAGGTACGAGGAAGAAAAGCAGAGTCCAGAGGCGTTGAATCTTCTCCAGGTCTGGTTTTTATTCTTTGGGTTGTGGTGAGCTTCATGAATTCTGTGTATTTGGTAATGGCTTAATTGATTGCCGCTCTGTTGGAACAGGGACGCCATTGGAGCGGCCGTCTGGGGTTGCGTTACCAGATAAGAAGACGCTAGAATTGATTCTCGACAAGCTTCAGAAGTAGGTGTTGGGATGGGAATCTTTTTGTTTGGTGATTGATGGGTGTTATAATGTGCAATTTATTTTCGTTATTTTATTGCAGGAAAGATATTTATGGTGTGTATGCGGAACCGGTTGATCCTGAAGAGGTACGAGGATGTTGAGGTTTACTTTACTTTTTAGATTAGTACTTAGGTTTAGTTTATGATATTGCTGGGTTGGTTGTCTTGCAGCTTCCTGATTATCATGATGTGATTAAACATCCAATGGACTTTGCAACTGTGAGGAACAAACTGAGAAATGGATCGTATGCAAGGTTGGAACTGTTCGAGGTGAATGTCCCATTGTCAACCTGTTTTGATAAATATTTTGTTTTCTGCTCTCCGGAGTGAACAGAAGAACAATTTGGGGTTGCTAAAATTGGTTTTTGTTAAGTTCACTTCATTAGTGAAATCTTTGCTCCTCGTCTATCAGCTTGAATATAATGTGCTTATTGTGCTTCAACTAAAGATTCTGCATTTGTGGTTTCTCCTCCCCTTTGAATATTTTGGTGATTTTTGTTTTTTCTTGATGAGCTTTTTGTACCTCAATTGAGCTTAAAGCTAGATTTTTAGCTGCCTCGGCCTCGTGCTGATAAAAGAAATTGAGCTAAAGTCACTTGCATTAAGCCAAATTTAGTACCAATATCTTTTAGTATTTGTTAGGATTGAGAATCACTGATTTTGAATAAAAAAAAAAAAGTTTTGCACATCCCACAGCTCTGATGGTCATGTGAGATTAGTCGTCTATGCATATAACGAGTGGAAGAAACCGGTAGTAGAATTCAATCTTGTATGGCCTATATGTTTGAATGAAGCATTGAACTGAAAGTGAATGATATGATATTTGAGGTATATATGCATTTTAATTTGCATTTAATTCTAAAATTTTCTATTGTTTCAGAGTGATGTCCTTTTGATTTGCTCAAATGCGATGCAATACAATGCACCTGATACAATATATTATAAACAGGTAAGTATTAATTTCCCCTTAATTTTTCCATGTTCTTTTTAAATCTTTTCAGCTCATTATGCAATTATTTTGAATAGGCTCGTTCAATTCAAGAATTAGCTACCAAGAAATTTCAGAAATTACGATCCAGAGCTGAACATACAGAAAAGGAGGTCAAGTCAGACCAGAAGCCAAAATCCAGTGCTGTTGTGAAAAAGCTTATAAAGAAGCCTATAGGCCGGATGCAGGAACCTGTTGGGTCTGATTTCTCATCTGGTGCAACCCTTGCAAATGCTGGAGGAGGTATACAGAGTGGTTCAAATGCCTGTCCAGGCACCTCTGGCAGACCCGGCAGCATTGATTGGCCTATTGAGGGAAATTCTTTCTTGACTGACAACTTGGACAAGGAAGAATTACATTCAGGTGCCTTGAGTATCACATGCTTTCAGTGTTAGAGATGCCATGATTTTTTATTTTTCCCCTTCTGTAGTATGTAAACGCCCAAGTTGCTTTGACAGATTCTATTTTCCTGTGGTTCTGATTTATTCTCTCTGTTTAATGGAATAGGGAAGGGCCCTATTTGTAGATTTGGAAGAAAATCAGCTCTACAAGATGAGAATCGCCGTGCAACTTTTACCGTATCATCTCAATCTGCCTCAAGTTCAGATTCTGTGTTTTCAACTTTTGAGGGAGAAAGAAAGGATCTGATTCCTGTAAGTAGACTCAATAATTGTTGACTGTTGAATGCACAACGTCATGCACTTATGCTTATATGGTTTTTTCTTGACTAGGTGGGGCTCTATGCTGATCATTCCTATGCTAGGAGCCTGGCTCGTTTTGCTGCAACACTTGGGCCAATTGCCTGGGAATTTGCATCGAGGAGGATTGAGCAAGCACTGCCTCCTGCGTTCAAATTTGGTCGCGGATGGATCGGGGAGTATGAACCACTTCCAACCCCAGTGTTGATGCTCAAGAACTATACTCTCAAGGAACCATCTTTTCTGGCGAAATTTAGGCAGAAAATTGATGTTCACAAGGAGGATAAGATGGAACCTAAGAAGAATCTGGTTTCTGTGAAGGATAACCCTGTTGCAAGGCCCACCATTGAAGGGAAACAGCACTATGTTGTTGGTTCAGCTGGATCAAAACCTACTGCAAATAATACCAATATCTCAAATACTGCTAAGGAGCAGCAGCATAATGGTGATGCTAACATTGAAAGCAAACCATTTTTCCTTTGTGCTTCTGGAAACAAACCTCCTAATTCTGCTAGTCCCAAATACCATGCTCAAAATTTTCACTCCCAAAATTTCATTGAATCTGAGAAGAAGCATTTGAAGCAGGATGAAATAAATGCTCAACCACTAGCTACCAACCAAAGCAGTGCTGAACAGAGTAAGGTAACTAGTAGCATTGTAGTTCCTAGTCCAAGGTCAGTCAAGATGGCTCCAAATAACAGAAATCCTTTGTCTTCTGTGTGTTCTGAACAACTGAATATCAATGGGTTTTCTGCCGGCGGACTGCCTAATGCAATGGGTTTGAGTAATGGTAATGGGGCTGCTCGTGGTTTTGCTAATAATGGGAACAAAGCTGCAACTTTATTTCCTCATGGACAAGAGCAGGGCCTTGGTAATCCTATCCATATGATGAGGATGCTTGAGAAGTCTCAAAACCAACAACATAAGTCTTCACAGCAGTCCAGAGTTGATTCATCTCCAGTTTCCCCTGCTACTCCTACGCGAAGAGGAGATGATTCAAACAATGCTGCTGCAGCTGCTGCTCGAGCATGGATGTCGATAGGGGCAGGAGGTTTTAAACAGGCTAGTGACAACACAGGCACCAACAACAGTCAAATATCTGCTGAATCCTTATATAATTCCTCCCGTGATCACCAACCACAGAATTTACAATATCGTGGAGAATTTCCTGCATCTGGGATGCATTTCCAGCCTGGTAAGGGCAGTTTTCCCTTCAACGCCTTTGTGCCCCCCCATATGTCTAGAGCAGGAATTGAAGCTCAGATACCAAACCGACCAATGGTTTTCCCACAATTAGTAGCTGCCGACTTGTCTAGGTTCCAGGTGCCTTCTCCTCGGCATAATCTCAATACACCTGCTCAGCCTAGACCAAAACAGGAATCACTTCCTCCTGACTTGAACATTAGTTTTCAGTCTTCTGGGTCTCCCGGCAGACCATCTTCGGGTGTTTTGGTCGATTCTCAGCAGCCAGACCTTGCCTTGCAACTGTGAGTTTTGAAGATGGGATTACTACAATTTGGCCATTTGAAGTGATCTGAAGCTCCATCTTTTCCATGAATCCGTGCCGGGCATTCCATTTCTCCTGTTTGCTGTTCTTTCACGACACACCATATTGTGTAAAGGTATGCCCAAGCTTATCGGAAAAAACATCCAGTATTTAGTCCAAGGTTGGAATAGGTAATACAACAGGCCACCTCTTCTAAAAAGGATTGCACCCCAATCACGAGAAGAGAAGCTCGAAATCTAGTAGGATAGCCAAGTTTCAGGGAGAAATGTTGTAATAATATTGTAGCTGTGTAGGACTGTAGGTCATTATCTGGTCACCCACAAATGGAATTAGCATTCTTGTACATTGATCAAAGGAAGATTGCTTTTAGATTTTTGCTGTTTTCATGCCCCATGCAATCGCATTTCCTTTCTCGTACTTGTGTATTCTCACCATTTGATTGTTTTTTCCCCGAAATTGAAACGAAACTATATTACAAATCTACGAACAATAACTATACATCTTTCTTTTTTTTTTTTTTTAAATCAAATTTGTGACCTGTTAATGTGATTGATCACAAGTTTATGACACACTTAATCAATCATGAGATGGCCCTATGAAACCGACTGCATATAATGAATGCACCGGGAGCCTAATATCTACACATCTTTTAACTATACACATAAACCTAATTACCTTGGATTTCTCAATTTTTGCCTCTGCTTTTGCGTCTCTTCGCAATTGCAATTGCCAGACGAAATGAAATTCGAAGCTTTCGCTTTCGCTTTCGCTTTGGCCTTTGCTTCTCCGTGATTGAATTATGGCGAACACAAACGTCGCCGTCGCAGATAACTCGGTTTGATCTAGCCGGTCCCGGTCTGGAACAGGTCCAGAAATCGAAGCAGGCCATGGAGAAGGGAAGATACTTTCGTCTTGGCTCTGAGGCTTTTTAGTTTCATTTTGTTCTTCTCATCCTTTATATAACACCAAATATTCTTGCTTCCCACGTTGAATTCGCGACGGTCAAAAAAAGTTGAGCCATTTTTGTAATATTTTTTTGTTCATCAATTTTTGCCTTTTATTTGAGTAAGGGAAATTCGCAAAAGAGAGGGTGTATTGAACAAATTTCACTTTGTGACTCTAATTGACAAATGAGAGAGAGTCTTAAACGTTTAAGAAAGATCTATACGCTGTCCCCATTGGGTTGAGAGTGGTAACCTTGTAGTTACACTACAAGAAAACAGACTAATCAATTTGATTGGTTTAACACTTTTTGTTATTTTTAGTTGTATAGCCCATGATCTAAAAGTGTCATCCTTTTTTATTTGATTTTTCTTCAAGAATACAGTGGGTTTACAAGTGTTCCATAAAGCCGCATATCTGATCTGATCTAAGCTAGCACTGACACAACAGATTTTATCTCACACTGTACATACAAAACCTGATATAAGAGCTATCAAGTTGAAGCAGACATGTGATGAATCGAAAAGCGACTGAATTAATCGAAAAGTTTAGCATTTCTGTTCTTCCTCAAATTCTTTGGAGGGATCAGAGGGGAGATCATATCTGCTGAAGACTCTGAATGCTGAGATTGCAGCTAACACAATGAAGCAACAGAGGGCAATGGCATGGAGAACAAAAACCAGTTTCAATCTGTCACAGAACTTCCCATAAGAAGTGCAGGCTTCACTCCATGTCACCCTTCGATCACCATGATACACCAAATAAAGCATCTCTGCTAATGTACCCATTGATGTTACCATCAAGTATGCTATAACCTGTGTATATTAACCATACAAACAAAGCACTTTCAACTAAGAGACAAAGTGTTCAAGTAGGAAGGGTCTGAGTCCTTGTCCTAAACAAAAGGTGTTCGTTCAAGTAGAGCCAATTTTGGCTCATGACTTAACTCCGAATATCAATACATAATTGCCGTGTGGTTGGTAAAATAGTTAGTTTATTAGTCAATTTTGACTTATTTAACCATTATTAGCTATTTGACTTGCTTAAAAAATGTTAAAATTCAAAAAGCTATTCAAAGTAATTTTTTCAATAAGTTTTTTGAGAAATTATACCAAACACTATCAACTAACAGCTAATTTGGCAAACACCTTTCTACGATCAGTTAATGATATCAATTAGTTATACCCTTTAACCCAATCAGCTAATAGTTAGACTAAACCGGACCAATATGAAAAAGAAAGTAAGAGAAAATGTGGGATTTGCTACAAAAGTTTACTTCATCAACCAAACTTTCCCCACCCACCCACCCCCAATGTCCTATCTATGCTACACCATTGAAACTTTGGAAGCACTATGCTGGATTGGTGGATGATATTGTATTGTAGCATAAAGAGTAATTTGAGATGAGATGACCAATCAACAGAATCAGACAAGAACAAAAAAGAGGGAAAAAAACCAAACCTGGTCAGAAACAAAGAAGAACCATGCTTTAGACACCAAACTTCTGACCCACAAGGCCACAGCAGTAAAAAGGGCATATCCACAAGATGCACCACTAACAGCAACCGTATACCTTTCACAACAGAAATCCCATCACAATTCACAAACAAAAAACCACAGAGAGAGAGAAAAGAAAGATGAGAAATTTATGAGCTTACTGGAGTCCCTTGAAGTCACTTAAACTCAGCACCACCCCATAGTCACTATTACTCTGCTGGTTTCTGATAGTCAGCCATATGGATGCAACAGTGACAGGAATCACAAAAAACCTCAAACCAAAATCCAAGATTTTAAGGTTGCAACCTCCATTTCTCAGAAACCCCATCTCCAAAATCCCCAAATCCCTTTACAAGAAGAGACTAAATTAAACCTCTGATCTCTATATATACTACTGCCCTTTCTGAGTTTCTGTACACTCATCCAAATGCCCTACTGAGAGGCTGCCAAGTTTCTCATTGAATTTGCAGTAGTGGGAAGAAAGAGAAGAAGTGGAGCTCCCTTTTTCAGAAGAGGAATCATGTGAAATCGGTTGGTGAGAGAGAGAGAGAGGAAGAGAAGGGAGAGTGAAGAAGGTGGTTAAGTTGGTCCAATGCAATTATGCAATGATGTTATCATTTTCGTCTACCACCAAAAAAAAATTGCATCATTGAAATCCACTCCCCTCCAATTCAAAACCTTTCCTTTTCCCATTTTCACACCTAAATAAAGAAATTAATTAGCTTTCCTACTCTACTACTCTATCTATACGCATTTGTCCTTCCTCATCATATACTCCAAGAAATGACACTTACATATTCCATGCTATTTCTTTTTCTAATTTTATAGGTTTATAAAGTGGATTTTTTTTGTAATTATTTGAAATGTTAAACGCATCACCAACACAACTTGCGGGGGAGACAAAGATGTTTAGAGTTAGGAAAATCATTTACTTCTACTTTTTGTAGAAGCTAAGTCAGAAGAATGCATTAGCTGTTTGCTTTGGGCACTCAGTTACAAGTTTCACCAACCCTCCAATGTGATTTACTTTAATTGTGTAATTTGCGTACTTTTACACCCCTAATGTAATTTACCTCTACCATATAGTTTATGAGTAATTAGTTAATTACACATTAGTGAGATAAGCTCACATACTGCACTCATATATGCTAGGAAATTATACCATTGACCAGAATCCACCTTGCATTATGAACCCAAACCAAAATGGCATTCAAATGATGTGTTTTGCCGTTAACATATTATGTGCTTGTAAATAGATTAAAGACACATAATATGTTAAAAGCAGGCAACGTAGACACATAATTTTTGGACAAGGGTCCATGTCCACAATGTAAGTTGGACCTTAGTTTATAGTATAACAATTGATTCAGACCTGATCCATGTATCAGGCCGAATATTACAATAATATAGCAAGCAGCCCAAAGACTAAGTAGAAAACTGCTTGGTGAAGTCGAAAGGCCCACATGAATGGTTAAAGCCCAATTTAAGAAAGCAAATGGGCCAACCGGCCCCATATACGATAAAATTAATCATGTGGAGCCGGGCATTGGACGTGGAAGTCAAACAAGACAAAACAAAGTTTTTTTTTTTTTAAATAAATTTTAATAATAAACAAATTGAAAACTCCGTTAATTTAAGTTTGAAGACAAAAAAATACAAAGGAAAGAGGAAGATGATCAATCCATTCCATACAATCAAACAAAAAAAGAATTGTCGTCATGGTCAGCTCAGTTGATCACAAGGGTAACATTTAGGAACGATACTATAAATTTTTCTTAAATACTATTTCTAAATAAAATTTTTGTTGTTTTTGTATCGCCGTATATTCTTGTACTGTCATATCACGAATTATTTAATAAAATTTATTTTTAAAAGTAGGCTAAATGTTTTTTAATGCACTTTAAAAGAAAAAATTAATTGCAAGTGATAAAGCCTAGTGGGCATACAAGCATGATAGCAATAGCTTTGTACTGTGGATGAAAAATATATTTATGAAATAGGGGTTCAGCTGTCATCATGACAATGAGAGCAAATCAATAAAAATAATGAAACGAAGATTATTATTATTATTATTATTATTATTATTATTAGGGAAAATGGTCAAATACACCCTCAAACTTTTGCTAAGGAGTCAATTAGGTCATTGAACATTTGAAGGTTGCAATTAAATCCACAAACATTGTATTTTGGAGCAAATAAATCCACTGACCTGTTGGTGACTTGTGATTACAGGTCAATTAAGTTTCCGGCAATCCTACGGCGAACCTTCGGCCAACCTTAGGCATTTATGACAAAATTAATCACCGGCGAATGGTGTCCACCGGAGAAGGCGACCAAACTGGTCACCTTCTCCTCGACGGAGATTGCGACCAGTTTGGTCGCAATCCCCAGTCGACGGAGAAGCCATCTCCGTCGACGGAGAAGCCATCTCCGTCGACTGGAGATGGCGCTGGTCGCCATCTCGACTTGAGATGGCGACTCTCCAGTCGACGGAGAAACCTTCTCCGTTGACTGGAGATGGTGACTAACTGGTCGCCACCTCCAGTCGACGGAGATGGCTTCTCCATCGATGGGAGATTGCCAATCTCCGTCGACCGGACTTCTTCGACAGCGACCGTCTAATTTTGATCTAAGTGCTAAGGTTTGCTGGAGTTTAGCCGGAGGTTCACCGTAGGGTCACCGGAAACCTAATTGACATGCAATCACAAGTCACCAACAGGTCAGTGGGTTTAATTGCTCCAAAATGGAATGTTTATGGATTTAATTGCAACCTTCAAATGTTCAAGGGCCTAATTGACTCCTTAGCAAAAGTTTGAGGGTGTATTTGACCCTTTTCCCTTATTATTATGGATGACTAGAAAACATGTAATTATAGGTGACAAATCAAGTAAAAAGGATAAATTACACTAAGAATACCGTGTGCAACAACTCGACTAGGAGAGCATCGATAAAATTCAAACTTGTGACATGTTAATTGTTGGTATGAAAATCATACTTATCTATGTAATACCAATGAACTAATTTTATATTAGAATCCAGTCAGGATTGGCCCTAGATACTAAGAGACAAGTTGTAGCATTCCTGGAATAAATCTGGTCATAATTTTCCGGCTTTTCATTATTATTATTATCACTGCTGCGCATCAGGCCTTGATATGCCCTTTTCAACTACCATATATATATACGTGTGTATATAAATCCCATTTAGTGCCACTAGACTGACTGGAGTGTTAATTGTGGAAAACTTTTATTACTTTTCATTTTTTTAGTTACCTTTTTAAAACTCTTGGGTATTGTTCGCTCGTGGTTTCTGACTTATTTTTGGAATGAAAAATTACTTTAAAATTAAATAAGATACAATGGATGACATTATATTCCAAGATTTACAAGACAACATACAGTTTATGTACATTCAAGAAGCTAAGGGATATTTTATTATATATAACCCCATCATACTACTACCAAGTACCAACCCTACAAGAAATTAAAATTATCATATCCAAAAGACAAACTTAATTGAGAGCTTTTGATGATGAAAAAGAGCAACAACACTAATACATGGGATTTGCATTAAACAAACGCCACATTTCACTTTTAACACTACTATTCAAAACATCATGAATGACTAATGCATGATGTCTTGATGCGACTAATCGTGTTCGTGACAGGTTGACAGTTATTCAAGAAAACCAGTTCGGATCAGCACGGCATACCTAACTCAGCTCGTGATAGGCTGACAGTTATTCAAGAAAACCAGTTCGGGTCAGCACGGCATTCCTAACTCGGCTTATGTCCCTTCCTTTCAGTGTCCTTCCAACGCCTTCACACACTGAAAAAGAGGATATTTGACTCCTCGCATACTTCCTCGCAAGCCATTCGTGCGGTGGCATCATTTCTCCATTTTCATCGTCTTCATCGCCGTCACTTTCCCAGCTACTCCTCACAAAACCATCGCCGCCGCCGCCGCCGTAGATTTTTGACCAGTCAGGTATGTTGACAGGCGCCGAGTGTTGTTGTTGATGGGCCGCCATTTTGGGTTCTCTGTTGGACCGTGGGATCATTTTGGCGGCCGTGGATACGCGCCGCAGGGCGGTGGACGGCGATGACACGTCAGCTTCTCCGCCGCCGACCGCCGCGAATCTGTCTCGTTCATGGAAACCCCCCCAGATTTCTTCTTCTTGAAGCTCTTCTTTCCTGAACGATGTCCACCCACTGCCACCTTTCCCGAACGACATCTCCTGCAGATCAGATTTACAACCAAAAAAAACTTAAAACTTGATCAATACTGAATTGAAGCATATGTTCCATCTCAACTAAAAGTTTAAGCTGATAGTTAAAGTGTTTATATATTATAGGCTCAATAGACTTACCAAAATCTTCTTCTTAGGAAATATAAAAAACCCAGCTGATACAGAAAACTCGAGCTCTGCAGACCGATCAGAAGATACTCCAAAGATGTTCAGCTTTCAATGTTCAACTCTGTACTGTGATTATCTTTAAGCTTTTGCAGAGAGTTTGTTGATGGTGGGATTATCTTATCTGATCTGATCTTATGGAGGCGCAGAGAGAAAAATAAAAGTGGAACAATGAGCAATCAACATAGACAGCAGAAAAGAAAACTCACACTTTTGTATATAATTACCTAGTCACCTAGCTACACTTCTCCTAAATAAATTATAGACAGTCCTCTACGAGTCTACATATATAGGGTATTAGTAAACTTTTTATTTTATTTTATTATTTTTGATACATTAAAATTTTTCAGCCTAGTATAATTTTAAATTCTCAAAATTCTTATCCAAGCTAAGAGTCATGAGATCGGAGGAAGTAAATCACAAGTGGCTTACTCTTTGCTGGGTTGGCGATATTATACATTCCGCGCATAAGAGGTCTTTATCACCTCTAGTCGGTCAAAATCTCTTAGCACTCACAAATTTCAATTTGAATTACACATTATCGTTGGAGTAATGTTTTAGGGTGATTGGTTGAATTTTAGTTTGGGAAATCAATATTATATATAGTATTGTTGTTTAAACAAATTTGAAGCACAAACTAACCTATTTGGGTGGCGTGTCTAATTGGTGAAGTGACAATTAGAAAAATGACTTGTGAGAAATAATTAAAAGTGGGCCGGGGCATGTGGTATATGTAGAGATGAATATGATTGATTAATATTCAATGAACATGAAGCATAATTGAGTAAGGTTAAAGTATGAATGTAATGTATTGATATAAAAACAAAGGCAAGTTATGGGCTCGAAAAGTGTAGGTAGGAATAGAAGTACTCCATATAATTAATGTGTACGGGTTTTAGTTGGCCAATTATGACAACTTAGGTTAGTTTATTTCTTTATACTTCTTTACCGACTAGGGTCACATGATGATCGAATTTCGCTCAAAATGCAGTTAGACTACGGGGTTTCCAGTAGCATGCATAAGGAATCCAACACAAACCAAAATCTCCAACGTTCATGGCAAGAATTAAACACCTATCATACTTATAAAAGTAAGTCTTAAGATCGAGAGCTCATATGCATTTACTAAACCAATGCCCTGCTAGTTGTTATTTAATTTCTTGATAAAGTAGGATAAGGCAGTCGCTAATAATAGCATTTTCCTATGTTGAGTTAACATAATTTAATATAAGAATGTTAAGAGTCTGCTACATGAAGGGGGATGCCATTATTATGTCTATAGAAGAAAACTTGAAAAAAGAAACATTGACAAAACAATGGCATAATGTTGCAAGGACTTTGTTGGAGATGCAACTGAGAAAAACACTGAAACATAATGGTAGGAAGAAATCAAATCTGATTTTATAATGGTAACATGTTCTAATTACACCACAAAAAATTGTTACATTTTAATTTATAGATATATATTTATTTATCATTTTTTAATGTTGATGATGCGATCACCCGATTCACTGATATGGCTTTGATACCAAATAATATAAACTCAAGTTCTAACTACATGTCTACATGTACTACAAGAACTAGTTTATAAATATCAATTTAATTTAAGTCTTATGTTTTAGTCAAATTCGAGTACGCATCATCTATTATCTTATAAGCACTTGATCGATTTGACAACAAATATTAAAATCAAGGAATTTAAAGAAATTGTTTTGGTTTATGTCATCTTTCAATAGATGTTTCCTAGAATTTTTCTCAGATCTTTTAGTGTATAATTAAGCTTTTAAAAAACCTTATCAGCACCTCTGTTAGTGGTGCTTAAGTGCGATGCAGCTGTACATTTGTTTGTCTTTTATGCTTACTATACCACCTCATGCACTATACAAATTAAAAGTTTTCAATTAACATTTACCGCAATCCAACCGGTTTTTTTTTTTTTTTTTTAATAACGAAGCTAATTCATCAAATCATAAGGTGAAACGTTTACAATAAAGATCGGTGAAATAGTAAATCATTCTTTACAATCGGACATAAAAATAATTTTTCTAGCGATGCTACAGAGAACTTGATTCACAAACTGTCTTGGGATTTGGAAGCTGAAGTCACTGGATAGGTTAACAATGAAGATCGGTGAAATAGTTAATCATTCTTTATAATTTGACATAAAAATAACTTCTCGATCTAATAATGCTACAGATCAAAGAATTTGATTCGCAAACTGTTTTGCGCTTTAGAAGCTGAGTCACTGGAGGAACTTAAAGCTGGCACTATAACCAACCCAACTGGGAAAAAATGTTTGCTCGGGAATAACAAATCTCCTGCCTCCCCTCTTAGTTTAATTTGACTAATAATCATGTAATCTTTAACTTTTCTAGAAACACATGTATACAAACTCAATAAAGGTTAAACTATAGGAAATAGTATCAAATAGGCCATTGAACTTATCACTTTTGTGCAATTGGGCCATTGAACTTAAAAGGTGTGCAATTCAACCATCAAACAAGTAAAATATGTGCAATTAGGACATTTTTCTAAAATTTTTTAATTCAATTTGAGTTTAAAACATTTCAATATTGACTCCTAACTAGTATGATAGAAGAAAATGCCACTTTTAATACATATATGTTAGTAATATAATTGGATTTTACCAGAAAATTTTTGTAAAAATGGTCCGATTGCACAAATTTTGCTTGTTTGATGGTTGAATTGCACACTTTTTAAGTTCAATGGCCCAATTGCACAAAAGCGATAAGTTCAGTGACCTATTTGACACTTTTTCCTAAACTATATGACTCATTAGATAAGAAAAACTCACCTAATGCATGTGCTCCATTTTGATTGGTAAATAGGGAGGGAAGGGTCTTTACCCTATCTCTTTCCCATGACACAAAGCTTGTTAGGTATGAATCTTGCTTGGGTTTGGCCGCAAATCATTTTCTAAGACAATAATAGATAATACTAACAATTATGAACTTAATTATGCATGCATGCTCTACACACTTGCAAATTGACAAAATGTAATCACGTGATAAACAAGGTGACAACATCAATTATTGAAAATAAGATGCATTATATTGTAGGCGTTGTCGGGCGACATGCATGAATCCGGAGAGGTCCATTTTATTGGGAAAGTCTTAGTTTAGGCGGGGTGTCTATTTTTATTAATGAGGTATTGGTCTAACAAGAGTAATAAATTTATTGAGCTAAGGAAATAATGAAGCATGGAGCAAAATAAACAAAAGAGGTGTTGCTGGAGGAATTGAACCTACAACCTCCCACTTAACAACACAATTGTGGCGGTAAAGACTGGATATCTTCAATGCGGGTTGGACCCGTGACTTGCATAAATTAAACTCTTGCTTGCAAAGATGCTTTATGTTTTTATAGTTTGGGGTTTACTCGAGCTCTTGTGGAAACCGATTGCATGACTTTAGTGCAAGGTATTACGACAAAGCATTTTGATCGGTCTAACGTATAGAGGTGTTATTGTTAGAGACTGTGTTTCGCTTATGAATAATTTTGAATCTCTTAAGTCGCTTATGTTAGACGCCTTTGCTAATTCGGTGTCTCATGCTATTGCTAGAATATTGGGTTACAATACAGTTTTGAGAAGGGTGTGTGGACTGAGGTTCCCTTTTTAATTTATTGTTGATGCTTTGAGACTTTTAGTGCATATTAATAATATTTTTCTATGTTCCTTAAAAAAAAAAAAAAGAAGATGAAGTATAATATTACTTCTTATATCAATTAGACTACAATGAATTATCTTTCCTTTCCATACATATTATCTCTTCTCCCCCTCGCTCACAATGAATCAATGAAGTATATATTCTTTTTAATTGATTTACTGAAAAGCCTGCAATAACTAGTCAAATATGCACCCCTATATTAGTAAAAAATTCTTACAATAAGTTGAACTATTTTATGATTATTAAATCAACTGTATGTATACTAACTCGATTGGAGTTAATCATACTATATTATAATATGATATGGTATCAAGTTGTTACCATGCATCTAGAGACAATTGTCTTAAAAACACTATTGCATACGCACGAGTATTGTATTTGTAAAATGATTAAATGAAGTGTTTTACAAGTTAGGGATAGTATGCAAAATAGTAGATACATAAAGCCACCATGCAATGAATCTGCCTGGTTTTCAGACAAATTAAATCAGAAGAATGATGGCGACAGTGGACAGAGCTGGCGTTACTTCAAATTGAAGATCAGAGGAATTCAACTCTAAGTTGTCTTCGTTGAAAACTTAACGAGTGTAGTAGGGAATCTCATCAATCATCATAATTCGGAGAAGTATCTTTGGCAGTTTTTATAATAAAGTACAATAAAGAGTGGTAGATCCATCTGTACAAAAGCCGATATTCCTTTGACTGTTGCCTCCGCTGTCCCTCATCCAACGGCTGATAGCTCGCCGTCAAACACACTTGTCAAAAACGTGATTTTTTTTCCCCACAAGGTGCACCCACCGTACGTTCCCCAATCATTATTACGTGGACCCGGCTGTCTGAATTACGGTCCAAAAACATTTTTCATACATACTTTCTCAACCTATTGAAGTTAGAGTCAATTTGCCCCCACTAAGGGTGTGTTTGGTAGCCTGGAAAATGATTTCTGGAAATCATTTTCCGGGCTTTTGGTGTTTGGCAGTGTCTGGAAAATGCAGTCAACGGAAAACAATTTCCGTTGACCAAGGAAAATGAAGCCATTTTTCCGGAAAATGACTTCCGGATTTTCTTTCCGGAAGTCATTTTCCGGACTTGGCTTCAACAATTTTTTTGGCCAAAATGACCACATATGTTACTTTTTAAAAGAAATATTATTATTTTATATATTATTATTATTTTATATTTTAAAAAAATAATTTAAAATGTAAAATTATACAATTTAATTCACTTTCCAGAAAATGAACCAAAAACACAAAGACAGTTTTCCAGAATGCAACCAAACACCGGAAATGAAACTGTTTTCCGAAAAATGACTCATTTTCCAGAAGTCATTTTCCTGCTTTCCAAACACACCCTAAGACTCAATCTCATGACCTCTCATATAAGAGAATCACTACATGTCATCGAGCAGCTTGATAGCCCATAAGAGCCAAACTTTATTAATGTAATCAGGCTTAAATCTGAGTTAGTTTTATAGTAATGAGAATATCAGTGTTATATGCCAAAAAAAAAATGTGTTGAACATATATGCATTGCACCATGGTTGAGACCTTGATCTGAAATGGCGATTTTCTTTACTGCCAGGCTGGTATTAGATGGGCCTGGGCCGTTCAGGGTAGTGATTAGCCCAGAGTAAAATATCCATTTTCTTTGTTCGTAATAAAATTCTTTCAGTGGGCCTTGGTCGGCCCATTTATGCACCGTAAGTTGACAGGTAGCGCCGAAATTAAGGTAAGATCGTGTGTCGGCCACATCAAATCCACGTGTCTTGTCTTCCTCACATTTGAGCTTACTTGGCATAACAGTTGCACATATACTTCCATTCCAATCCATTTTCCATCCTAATCTTACAAGCTCTGATCTATGGGTACGTTTAACTTTCGTTAAGTTTAATGAAGCTATCAATCCATGGCCCTGCCCTGTTTCATTGGAGTAGGAAAACCAGTGTTAATTCTACTATATATGCAAAAACCAGTCAATATGTTTCCTCACAAATTTCTTGGTGTTGAACTGTGTCTGCAGGTAGAGCTGGCATATTTTGACCATGGTGGCATCCTTCACTATGTAATTCGGAACTTGATAAAACAGAAGCATACCAAGTAGTGAAGAGTACAGTTTATCATATCAAATTATACTCTGAGAATTTGAATTCAAATAATAAAAGCCGTACAACTTATCATCAGATTATACTTTTGAGTTCTAAAAGGAGGGTATAAATATTCATTTGATAGACTAATATCATACCTATGTACATGCTTGGCCTATCATTGCCTGACAAAGGGCTTGAAGTAAAGGAAAACAAAGAGATGAGATCAGAATTCAAGTGTTCAAACCAGTGCATATCTTGGCTAGTTCCGGATGTGTAAGGATTTGGTTGCTTGCGAGGCAAGTGCCAGTGCCTTTGCTTTTGTGCTCATCATCACCCATTCCCTCTCTGCACGCCGTTGGCGTTGCCTTGCGTTCTTGGCTCGCTTTGGCGCTAGCCGGGTATCTCTTTCTTCAAATGCAAGCCTGAATTTTTCAGCAATGGACAGTTCATCTGGTGGCCTTGAGACCGATGGCAAAGTTGTGCGTATGACCCCAGACACTGCCCACGTTTTTGGGTCAATATCTTCGACTATTGGATCATCCAACGCTACATCTAGTGTTGCTTCGCGAGGAACTTCAAGCCCCCTGAAACCCAGAGGAGAGGTCTTCGGGTTCACTATGATGCGAGGGCATTCAACTTGCAGATTCTCTAACAAATGCTTCTCAATCTTGGGCTGTAGGAAAAATAAGATAATCCAGCCTCAAAACCTCATACCATATCCAACAAAGACTTGCATATAGAAAGAATGAAGAACATCTACATTCATACCCACACTAGCCAACGCAATGACTGAGCACCATGAGCTATTTCTGAGGCATCAACTTCCTCCCACGACTCTCCCTCCACATCTTTGAGGTTTGGTTTCAACATACTCAAGCATCCCCGTGCAGTGTGTTCACTCCTTGGGCACCCTCTGCAACATTTAACGTTGGTTCACTCCTGTTATGTGGTTGTACCCTTTGTCAAAACCCAATGTATTGGTCTATCTCATTAATATGGGTTGACAATTATAATAAAAATAGCACTATAGATTCATTATGCATGCTGATATCTAAACCACTTCATGCAGTGTTTCATTCCTTGGGCACCCTCTGCAACATTAGAGTTGGTTCACTCCTGTTATGTCATATGTGATTGTACCCTTTCACCCCTTTGTCAAAACCCAATGTATTGGTCTATCTCATTAATATGGGTTAACAATTATAATAGAAACAGCACTATAGATTCATTATGTATGTTGATATCTAAACCTCATGAAGTGGTTCTCTCTCTCTCTTCTCAAAACACCAATTTAATTACCCAAGGCAATTCAAGAACGGGAATCACCCTCAAAGAAAATGCAGGAATCTCCATAATTACTATTTCTTTTAATATTATTTGTTAACACTAAAAACTATGGAGAAAAATAAAGATTCAACCAAAAACCATGCTTTGAAGACTTAAAACCATAATAGCAACTACAGCAGGAATAGTACATACCCCCATCTCAATATCTCCAGTGACTGACAATGCTGCAAGAGTTCTGAAACACCAGCTGATGTGACTTTGCTGCACCGACTGCATAATACATATTTCCAATATGAGTGCAGAGTTTAAAACCAGATTCAACATTTGCTACATTGAGTGCCACATCAACAAAATTGAAAAAAGGAAATTTTCAAATGCAGCTTAGAGATTCACTTATAATAAAGGGAGAAAAATAAACATCAAATAATTTTAGGACAAGACATGAGTATCATGGGATGCTTTTCAAACTCAAAAAATTTGAGAGCATTAGTGATGAGTACATTAAACATTAATAAGCAACACAGTTATATTTCTTTTGGTGAAATCAACATAATAAGAACAAGTGAACAACAATACTGATAGTATGCTAATACCTTACATCTACTGCTTTTAGATATTTGCAAGTCTTTACCACTTCTAAGAGGCCAACATCAGAAACATCAGAACCAGATATATCAAGGATTTCCCATGAACTTTCAGCTAATGCCATGATGACGTCATCATTCAATAACTTTCTCCTCCTTGCAATTGCTGTAAGTGCCATCTGTGCAAATATGTCTCACATAAGCTTACAATATGGCTACAAATTCACTTCAAGTCTTCACCAAAGTTAAAATATCAACTGGATTTTTGTAAAGCTTATACTTATATTCATGATAAATTTCATGTCTGATCTCGCTGACAATTACAATTGCACAAAGTTCAAATTTAATGCAACTAATATGGTTCTAGCTTCCAAGAAGATATCTTTTCTACCACATGATTAATCTGAAAATTTATGCACCATAAGATGCTATACAAAAATTTCTGTTTCCATACAAGTAAAATTCATGTCTTTGGTTGCAGTGAAAAAGATGAAGGGGAGAAATAAACCTTAATATTAGGAGGGAAATTAGAAGCGATTTCAGCCAAGTCTTCGATGATATCCTCAAAATGTCTACCGATGACTCCAAGGCACAAGCTCACTAAGCTCGGAAGCTGTCTCCTCTTAATTGGCAACACTGTCATCCCAACAACAGTTAATTTTCTCAAATCGAACACTATTCGACAAGGAACTTCAGGAAATTCACGAAATCTATACAAATAAACAAGCAAATTCATATCTAACAATTTGCAAATAAAAGGAAGAGAAAATTACATGTAAAGGAAGATTGAAATGGCTTCTGCAGAGGCTTTGTTACACTTAGATCCTCCGGAGCTCTTCCTTTTTCCATCGACTATGAGAGATGAAGCTCGTCGGTAATTCCGATTTCTGCTTATGGTTTCGGATTTTTTGGTTTGTTATAGTCGCCGGAGAAGAAGAAAAATTGCAACTTCGCTGCCTATTAAAGGCTGTTCGCTCTTGCGGTCTCCCGTTGCCGACTTTCTGTCATTATTGGTTTTTTTTTTTTTTTTTTTT